>NC_081417.1:58897830-59197830 GCF_949786415.1 Peromyscus eremicus
ACGTGGCAAAGTGTCTATTTTTAACTGAAAATTACGTCATATCTTTATAAATACTTTAAAATCCCCATAATATGACCAACTGCAATATTTTCTCTGCCATTGAGAACTTTGTATGTGTTAACAGCATCCTGTACTCTAGAAATACTTGATTTCTCAGTTAAAAATGAGTTCCTTAACCCACAAGCTAAAAGAAGGAAATTAAGTCCATCGAGTTATGTTCTGACATCTACATGGGTGCTGTGGAATACGTATACACAAACACATAAATAAATAAGTTTAGTAAAATTTTCAAAAGAATCTTTTGTTTTCAGCAGAAACAATTGTGTAAGCCATAACATAAGTTAATGTAAAATGAAGCTATTGTGCAAAAGTTCTAATCTCTTTATTCTCTACAGTATCTCAGAATTGAAAGTTCTGTCCAAATCCTAATTTTAACACAAAACCCCATAAAATGTAATACTGGTAAGGATTAATTGATTGAGCAAATAAAAAATTGGATTTGACATAAGAACTATCAAAAACAAGCAAACAAATTTCCTCATAAACGGCAATCTTGGGTTTGGTTCATGAGCTTTATAATAAATCCTGAGATATTTTTTACATAGTTTTTTTTTAAGTGGGGTCTCTGATTTGATAAGATAGTTGTGTTATTCTAGTAATTGCTGGTGGAGAGAATATGCATTTCATTCTCAAAAACCTCCCATTTTTTATTATCGTGGAAAAAAATTTCATACTTCCTAATGTGAAGTTATTAACCTCAGAAGTAAGATACAACTACGCATTTGTCTGTGAAATAGTGAGCTCAATTGTACTTCCCCTTTCCTAAAATATCTTGAATGAATGCCATTCACTTTATTAGCAGTAACAGCATGAAGTGATTTATTACATTCATTCTTTTCATGTTGACAAGTAACATAATGACCACAACATATACATTACATGAAATAAACAAGATGATATGATTTAAATCTCTTTGTGGTTCTCTTTTTTACACTTGAAAGTAAAATATACTGGTTAATTTCAATATATAACAATGTATTATATGAGCCAAGTGATAGCAATTATTTAAATAGCATACAAAAATTAGAATCTTATATACAGGAATATATCTGACCTATATTTTAGTTATCCAGACATCTAAAAGTGATTTGCTTTTATAATATTTAAGGAGAATGTTTGTTTATTATTATTTATTGTTAACTTGATACAAACTAGTTTCTCCTAAGAAGCTATAAACTCAATTACTGTATTACCTCTATGAGATTGGCCTCTGTGCAACTGTTGGGACATTTTTCTTTTGACTTCTCACTGATGTAAAAGCACCTGGCCCAGTGTGACAGGTGGACCAATATTGAAAGTACTCTAAGGACCTGAAAGTGAGTCTGTGTTTGAGCCAGGAATCAGTACTCCTCTATGGTTTCTGTTTTCATTCGGTTTGAGATCTTGCCCTGATTTTACTTAGTGATGGATTATGACCATATATGGAAGTCAATGAACCCCTTTTATTATGAAGTTGGTTTTGGTTATGTGTTTGTCAAAACAACAGGTAGCAAACTAAATCAGAAATTGGTACAAGTAGGGGATGTTTCTGCGATTCACCTGCTTGAGTTGTTTTATGAGAGGATTGTGTAAGCATCAGTCATAAATGGGATATTCTGTGGTGCCTCCAAGACAAGAATACAAGCAGTGGAAAACTAGTCTGTGTAAATTTAGAGAGAAGTTTGAGAGTCTCTCAAATTCTCTATTGAAGCCATTTGTGAACTATGTTTGAATTAAGGCTCTGTGGAAATGAAATGTCCTATGCTTCACTGGGACAATTGCTGCTCACCAGCTGGCATTGAAAAATCAACTGTAATAACCAGCATCACTGTGGAGAAACCATCTGGTAACTGTTTCCACAGGGTCAGGATGCAGAAGCTTTGATCCAGGGGGTCCAAGACTCCACAGCAAGCTAGCAGCAGAACATGGGAAATATTGTGTAAGAGGCTTGTGTTTCCTCCTCAAAACCATGGTCATTATAATTATTTCAACACCAGAAAGCAAAGTGAGATGGTTAATGAAAAAAAAAACCTCACGTGATATTAATATTTTATAATAAAAAAACAAGTTACCTTTTTCATTTGAATTAGATATTATCAAATAAATTCTTTGACTCACTTCTTTTTCCGCTGGATAAAGTGGTTATGAATAGAATTTCATTCTTAGCATGGGTTTTAGAGTTACAAATCCTGGGATTATGTTTTGCCTGCCTTAAGTTTTTTAGTATTTGTTTCATTTATCCAAGCCTTAGTTCAGTCATCTATAAAATATGAATTTAAAGGATTTCTACAAATGTGAAATTACAAAGTACATATAGCAGGATCAGGAAAGGAAGGGACTGATTAACTTCAGAAAATGTCTTTCACTAAGTATGGGAATGTTATTAGTATTTTTAGGCAATGGAATATACATCTATGGAATGGCTAGGTATCCCAGGGTAAACCTATTAAATTTAACTTTTAGCACAGTCTCTGCTGCTTTTAGCATAATCTGTCCTGGGAAAGAGAAACCTTATAAACTATATGTTGCAAATTGCAGATACTTCATGCTAATCTTATGAAAGATAGATTAGAACCAACTTGACATTGGGATTTCACTAAGAGAAAAATAAATGCCAGCTTGTTTTTATGTAACTACTTTTGTTTGAGAAGAAACTGTTTTGAAATGGTGACATAGTTAAAGTCTGGTTCCCAGATGGCAGTGGTCTTGAGAGATGATTGAACCAGGTAAGTTGACCTCATCATTGCATTAATCCACGGATTTATTGACAGCTGAAGTTTTGGTACATAGTGGGGTCTAGCCGTAGGAAGTAGGTTACACGGTACATGTGTTTGAGAGTTATTTTCTGTTTCTGGCTCCTATCATTCTTTCTGCTCCTTTGCTATGAAAAGAGAAGCATATCTGCTCTGCTATACCCTTTGTCTTAATGCCCTCAACAGAAGAACACAGCAGCAGTGGAACAGAACCCTGCACCAAAACCTTTCAATTTATGAGACAAAATAAGTCCGTCCAGTTTAGAATTAACTTCCCCCAACTGTTTGATTACAGCAAAGGAAATTTAACAAGTACAGTAGGTTGCAAAGCATATCATTACCATATCAACATTTAACTTACATATGATATGACATAATAAATTGTTGGTAATTAAGGGTCTTCATAAATTAGGAAAAGAAAAAGAAACACTATATATATATAGTGTATATATGCCTACATATATATTATAGAACAGTTAATACTAAGCTGGAAACTAAGAAATCTTTCACTGTATTGTGAAAAATAAGATTCAAAGTGCCAAAACATAATCCAGTATAAATAATATCTAGTAACTTATTTCTTATATAGAAAGGCTCAAAACCTAAAAGCCAAAGAGCCTTCCATTCAAGTGGCATTTCACCCAATTATAGATCAAAGTCTGGCTGTTAACATTTTAACTTCAAAAGACTATTAGACATCAAAGGTATTAGAATGCCATGAGCAGGGAATATCTAGCCACAGAGAAGGTACGCCAAAAATAGAGACAACAGGAACTGAATGAGTTCCAAGTAACCAAAGAAATGTATGGTAAAGAGTAAGACACTGACTTTTAAAAAGCCATATATACTGGGATAAAGCAGAGTGAGAAAGGAAGGAAGGAAGGAAGGGAGGGAGGGAGGGAGGGAGGAGGGAAGGACGGAAGGAGGGAGAGAAGGAAGGAAGGAAGGAAGGAAGAAAGGAAGGAAGGAAGGAAGGGAGAAAGAAATAGAGATAGAGATGAAAGAGGGAGAGGGGGAGAGGGAGAGGGAGGAAGGGAGAGAGAGAGAGAGAGAGAGAGAGAGAGAGAGAGAGAGAGAGAGAGAGAGAGAGAGAGTCACTTGGAAACCTAGTACATGTGAAAGGACATTATAGTAAGCTCCTTGAGGTCAATATTGTATTATATAACCTAAAATCTGCTCCCCAAAAAAGTTAACAACATGAAAATGCCATATTATATCTACAAGTCCCAATTATAGCTGAATGTCTTTTTCTTTCTCTCTTTTCTTTTCTCTTTTTAATTGACATCCCACAGGATATATGACATTTGTATATCCTATTCAAGACCAATCATACACATTCCTTTCAAATTAACTTTAGCAAAGAGTATATACCTTAACAGATTATGTGTCATGCAACAAATCTAAATATAATTAACGTAATTTAAACCATAGGGAATAGTTTTTCCATTGTTTCTCACAATGAAAGTGAGAATTAATAACAAAAAGATAGAAGAAATATTACAGATATTTGAAAACAAAAACTAAGTAAGATACTTATAAATTATCCAACTGAAAATGGAAGTTTGAAAAATTAAAATATATTGTAGTAAACAAAAATCAAGTTACAATTTGTAAATAAACCAATATTGAAAAAATATTTATAATTATAATAAATAGACAGACTTGTAAAAGAGGAAAAGCCTCAAATCAAAAAAATCAGACAGTATTTAGAAAAACATTCAGAATCTCAGCATATGAAAGAAGAATGAAGTAATTTGAGTTGTCATCAGTATTAAGCATATTCAACTAATGGTTTTAGAAATGTTACAAACAAACAAGACTAACATAGAAATGAATATTACTGAACTATTTCATAAGAGAATTCTAGAATTCTCTCTGATATTTAAAAAAATAATTAACACTAATCCGATAAATGTATTTCAAAAAATACAACATGAAGAATTGGTTTCCAATTCATTCATCATCAATTTATACTCACTTATATGATAACCAGACAAAAATTCACAAAGAAAATAATGTAGACAATGTCACCTTATGAATACAGCTGAAACATTCTTAGTAAGTTTGCAAACAGTATTCAGAAATCTGCATAAAATGCCACAGACCTTAAGTAAAAAATTAAATAAAGACATATGAGTTCTGCCAAATTTTGGCAAATCAACCAATATTTTACTCCAGGCTAACATGCTAAAATTTTTATATCAAACAATAGATAAAACTCATATAATATGATTAAGTACCCATTCATGATAAAACTTTAAGAAAACTAGAAATATGAAGAAATGCCCTTAGGCGACATGTTAGTTTTACATCATTGTGACTCAACATTTGAGAAAGTCAACTTAAAGAAGAAAAGGCTTATATTGGCTCATGGTTTCAGTACATGGCTACTTGGCTATTTGTTAGCTTGTGGTAATGTGGCAAAGTGTGGTTTGAAACTTGTGGTAGAACAAGCAGCTAAATACACTGAAGTTTGCAGATAAGAATGTAAAGAGGCAAAGTCCTCCAAAAGCACACCTTCTTAGGCCTGTAAAATAAGAAAGAACTTTTCATTCTTCCAAAATAAAGTAGAACTCAGTAACATTTTCAGTTAAAAAGGGAGGAGTAAGGGCAAGGAAGGAGGTCCAAACTCCAGCATGGAAATCATTAAAGTCCTGTGCATCCATGGCCATCAAATGGGCACCCTGGTATCATGCAAGCTAAAGAGCTGGGGCATCCCCTAAAGAGTGACCTGTACAGCACTGGCTCTACTTTCACAGCTTGGATCACTGCCTTCTGGAAGGATGCTTGTAGGAGTTAAGACTCTTCTACTCTGACTGGCCCCTAAGCCTGTTTTGGAAGTTTTGGTGGAAGACTTCCTGATCCCATAACTTGCCTTCTTGAAGCATATGAAGTCAAGTACCACATGGATTGTTTGAGGTTTTGTTACAAGAAGAGCAAAAGTCAGGCTCATGTAGATTATGTTTGAAGTTGCCTCTTCATGTCTGGAGGGTAGAAGGTGGGAAGATGTAACTGAAAACTTTCAGTTACATGAAGATAATTCCTGAATATTTTTATATGGCCAGTACATCCTACTTTTTTTGTGAGACAAGGCTTCTCTGTGTGGCTTTGCACCTTTCCTGGAACTCGCTTTGTAGACCAGGCTGGCCTCGAACTCACAGAGATCCGCCTGCCTCTGCCTCCCTAGTGCTGGGATTAAAGTCATGTGCCACCACCGCCTGGCCACCCTACTTTCTTAAAACAGAACCTCTTATACATTTATGTCTTTGGACCTAGTGGCCACTGCACAGTCCCCTCATGGCATATATTCTATTATCAAACTATAAAATGCTTTGCTGCAAATTAATGTCATTAATTTCTTCACAATCACATTATCCTGAGCCATGAACTTTAGAATGATAATTTTCTGGAAAAAATACAATGTAATTGGGCATTTCTGACATTCTTTGTCCCATTTCTCATTTAGAATCTGGAGGAAAGCACCAAGAAATGCACATCACACGGCCCTAATGCTGACATTAAATGTCTTCAACTAGATGAATTAATATGTCACCAGTGAACTTGTCTATACACTATATCTCAACAATATATATTTCTTTATATTCCTCTTTTATAATCATATATATATATATATATATATATATATATATATATATATCCCAAAACTATATATACATGTATATTCCCAAGAAAATTATGCATATATAATGCCCTTACATATACACACATATATGTGCATGTTTATGTATGTAAATAATATTCTTTGGAATATAAGACAAATGGTGTCTAGTCTGATTCTCAGTTTTTATAAGAAACCATGAAAATATCATTTGCTCTATTCATTCCTATCAGAATTCCTGTCTTCTGAGTTTACACCATAATCACCAATAAACCCTACTTATATACTTGTAACATTCTAATGTGTGTGTGTGTGTGTGTGTGTGTGTGTGTGTGTGTGTGTGTGTTTCTTAAAATGTCTCTAAAATATTACACCAAGGAGTATTTTAAAGCAACCAAGATTTATTTTGGATCATTTCTCCAGAGGTTTTACTCAATTATTTGGTTCTATTCACCCTGTGCCATTTTAAGGGAATGTATCATGGCTAGGAGAATGTACTCCAGCAAAGCAGCTCCAATAACAACATCATCTGGCAACCAACTTTGGCAGGTAGTTTTGGTGGACAATTCAGATCCAAAATTTATTAGCTAAAAAAATATTCAGGAAGATATGTAGCAAACATGTTCCATGAAAGACTGAATGTTTTCCTCTGGACTGAAAAGAAGGAAGAGCTTGCTCACCAGCTTTGTTAGAGGTAGTGTTGCACATTCCACCCAGTCAGAAATGTAAAAATACTAAATTAACAGAGAGACGCGGTATGTTAATGATTTGTATATTCAGCATAATAATGATATCTATTATCACCAAATTACTACAGTTAAACATAGCCCCTATTCCTGGCAATTTGTTTTTGTAATTGTAGACTAGATTATTGGAAAATATATATTTAAATGCTAAAATTATTTTGGATGAACAAAGTGTGGGAATACTCACTTAATTAGAGTCTTATACATAGCTCTGTAATGACTATAATATTGGTAGAGGAAGAGAATGTCGGGATCATTGTTATAAATTATCTGACTATCAAATACGTAATTAACTACACATTCTTAATTAGTTTTTAAGTTGGTTGTTTTTACTCTTTGCTCTTTGGGGGTCCACCACTCAGGTCCCAAATAAATACACAGAGACTTATACTTTTTTATGAATGCCTACTCTTAGCTTGGCTTGTTTATAGCCAGCTTTTCTAACTTAAATTATCCTGTCTACCTTTTGCCTATGAGCTTTCACCTTTCTCTCTTCTATATACCTTTCTTTAATTCTTACTTCATTTCTGGCTGTGTGTCTGGGTCGCTGGACTCTGCCATCCCCCTCTCCTTCTCTTTTTCTTGCCCCCTCTTCTCTCTCTTCTTTCTTGTATTATCTTTGGCTGCCAGTCCCTCCTATCCTTTCTCCTGCTTTGCGATTGACCATTCAGTTCTTTATTAGACCAATCAGATGTTTTAGACAAAGTAACACAGCTTCACACAGTTAAACAAATGCAACATAAAAGAATGCAAAATATCTTTGAATTATTAAACAAACATTCCACAGCGTAAAATAAAGTAACAAATCTTTAATATTCCAAAAAGTTTAATAATTGAAATTTAATAATTAAAAATTGAAGCTTGACTTGTATTTTTATTAGAAAGATAATTTGGAAATGGACTTATAAAAGCTCATAGAAGAAATTCTTTGAAATTAAAAAGTTTTAAAGTACACATGAAAATTAAAAACCAAAAAATGGAAACAAAACCCAGGTGATTGTACTATACCAAGATAGTCCCTGAAAGACTAAATTAAGATAAAACATGTATAGATAGAGAAAATAATTGCAAACTGCATTTCCTATAAAATGCATATATCTAGAATATATACAATGGCTAAAGTTTACTAAAAGAAAATAATTCAATTATGTAATATATAAAATATAGGAAACATAGTTTGTAAAATTAGTAAGTGGCACATAAGAACTTAAAATTATATTATAAATATTAGCCCATAGGATATTTAAAATTTAAACCATAATGAGATATCACTATGAATCTTTCCATATGGCTATTAAAAGTATAATGAAAATATTATATATGAATGAGGATATGAAAACTAGATTATTTAAAGTAGCTCTGATTATGAGTGAAAGTAGTATAGATACATTGGACAATTCAGAAATTGACAAAAAAACCTAGAACTACTCAACAATTGCACTCTTGGACATTTTTCTCAGAACAGTAAATTACATTCACACAATAATCTATTCACAACGTTTAAGCATCATGGCTAATATATTCATGCTGGGAACAATAAAACTGTTAATTTACCTGTAAAAGTTTATACTTGTTTTAAAGATCATATTTTAATTCTTTGAGAAATTCATATAGTGTATTCCAAGCATATTAAGCCTCCCCTTCCTTCTCACCCTTCATATCCAACTTTGAGTTTTCTTCTTTTTCTTTATTTCCCACCTATCATGTCTGTTTTGTGCTCTAACTACTCTTGGGCATGGGTTTTGCCTTGGAATGTGGTCTACCCCACAAGGGTAATATCATTAAGGAAAACTGATACTTCCTCTGCCAACAGCTATCATATGCTGATTGTTCCTCAGCTAGTGAAGTGATTTCCTGCCTAACTTCTATGCTCCATGCTGGGTCCGTGCTGGGTCCATGCTGGATGTTTTTCTAGCTTGGGTTTGTCCAGATCTTTCTATGCTGTCACAATCACTGAGTTCATATGTGAAATTGTCTTTTGTGCTGGGAAAGGACTGTTTCCTTGAGTTCACCACATCTGGCACTTAGAATATTTATACTCTGTCTTCATTGAAGATCCTTAAATCTTGACAAGCAGAGTGTAAAATGCAAGTCCATTTAGGCCTGAACATGCCACAGTCTCTTATTCTCTGCATGGTGACTAGTGATGAGTATGCATCCCATCTCATGAAGCTGACCTCAGATCCAGTCAGAAAGTAGTTGAGTACTCCTATAACATCCAAGGCATTATTATACCAGTGGCCATAATATACCATACCACAGACCAGATCAGTCATTACTGCAGCTTGCAGGGTTCATAGCTAGAAGTGATTGAACATGATTTGTCTCCTTTAGTAAAATTCAACATGAAAACTGGACAGTAGGTATGCAGCTTCCAAATGAGTACCATATTATTTCCCTATTATTTGTGATTTGTGTACAAGTTGTCTTCAGCAATAGTCTTACCATCAAGTTCTACAGGGTAGCCAAAGCAGTCTTGGCAGTGAATTTGTAATTGTTTTAAAACCATAGCTTGTAATAGGAAATATTAATAAAAATGGACATAGTCACAAATATAGATATCTCTAAAGAATCATGCCGTGAAATAAAAAAGTTATGAGAAGTAGGTGGCATTGCTACAGACCAGTAGAATTAGCACTTTATAGGCTGAGGTAATCACAGTTTTAAGGAAAGCTGAGGCAGCAAAATATCAGTGTTTTAAGAATCGCTTGGGAGCTTACAATTACCTCATAATAAATTAAACTCTTTTAAGATTACTGAATATTGAATAATTGAGTATTGAATAAATATTGGAAAACAACTTTATGGGAGGAGGTATTTTGTGAGATTCAAGAAGGAAAACATTTAGAGTTAGTCTAATGGAGAGAGAAACATGCATCAATGTCATAGCTCAAAACACTAGGGAGGTTGTCAGATTTCCCTGTCATAATGGAACTCTCAACAAATAAAAATGCTTAGAGGGACTGACATTTAGACAGCGGGTTCTTTTTCCTTTTTTATCCCAGAAAGGATTGTATCTTTATTTCTATTATAAGTCCTTAATGACCTTTCCATCATTTCTGAATTGTTTTACTATTTCTCATGTGATTCTCACAGATAAGTTTTAGAACAATTATTTTTCAATTTGCCAATTTGCTAATGTAGTAAAATAAAAAAAAGTACACATATATATATATATATATATACATATATATATTTTTTTTCCTGGGAAATAGTAAATGGACAATTTAACTACAGGAAAAATATTTTTAATATTGTGTTTTTACTTAGGAAACCTGTTTTAATATTTCATTCCTGAAATTTTTACCTTTCAATATGTTTGAAAATTTACTTGTAATTATTTTAGAATTTAATATTTATAGGCACTATATATTATTCATATTAGCTTTTCACTCTCTCTCCAACTTATACCAGACACTTCTTGGTCATGTTTGTCTTCCAGCTTCAAATCTATTTGCATAAGTCATGCTGTCTAGTGAGTGCCATCCATATGTACAGGAGTACAGGGGCTATCCACTGATGCACAAACAACCTACCTGTGTTGTGTGTGTGTGTGTGTGTGTGTGTGTGTGTGTGTGTGTGTGTGTAATATTTTTATGGTATTTATATCATTTTTGTCATATGTTTTGTTAAATTAATATTTTATTAATCTGTAAAAAATTCAGAAAATATATTTTGATCATATTCATCCACACTCCTTCCCTTAGTTCTTCGAAGAATGACCATCATCTCCCTTCTTTCCCAACTTCATATATTCTTTATTATTTTTCTGTCTGTGCTGCCAATATTCTCCTACTTGTGGTGCCATCTACTAACATGTAATTGATCTATCAGGAGCCACACTCTCAAAGCGACTGATTCTCCCTGCTTGAAAAGCTTTCAACCGCCCATAGCTTCTCAGGTAAGGGTAGGAGCTCACTCTGTTAGAATGTTGACTGCGTTGATATGATACAGGTCTTGTGGAGGCAACCGCAGCAGCTCCGGGTTAAATAGTGTTGTAGTCCTGTCATGCCAGCAAGACACTGTTTCAGTCTAGTCATCCCAGACCTTGGACTCTCATAATATTTATGTCCCTTCTTGCACAATGGTCCCTGAACCTTAGGAAAGGGTGAGATGTAGATGTGTGGTTTGTGACTGCACTCTACTGACAATCTCTGGATTTTGCTAAGTTGTAAGTTCCTGTATTAATCACCATTCACTATATAAAGACATTTTTCTGATGAAGTCTGAGTGCTTCACTAATCTATGCTTATAGAGATATGAATTTACAGACAGTTATATACTATGTCCCATTATCTTGTGGCCTGTGAGCTCACAAACCATGGGTTCTTCTTCAGATTTACGGTACCAGACATATGTTTCTTCCTGTGTGGTAGGCCTTAAATCTACCCAGAAAGTGGTGGTTACCCTTATAATATGTGTGTTACTATTGCACTCCTGGGCATATCTTGCCATGTAGGTCATTATTGCAGTTCACGGGTTTCACATTCGAATAGACTGTTGATGATATTTCATCCCATCTGCTTACACAGCACCCTTCCAGTTTAATAGAGAACTCTTTCTATTAGATTTCTACCGCTTCATAACTGATTATTAAAAGCTACTGATTATTTCCAATATCCATCTTATACATTTGTAATCTAATAAAGTCTATTACTTACTATAAAATATTTCACTTTTTTTAGTTGATTTCCTGTATTGATTAATTGTACAGTAATCACACATTTCTAGATTCACTTTTCATTTGTATTGACAAAAAATTCATGTGGTATATTTATGTTTTGTTGAACATGTTTTCTGTAGTATTTTGTATTTTGCTTCATCAAATTCCCTCATTTAATGCTTTTAGCATTTATCTCTATGGGATATCTGTTTTCATTTTCTTCTTTTCTTCCTAGCATCCTGACATTAGCGCTTTGTTTGTAATGTTTCAAATTTCTAATTAATCATAATTATAAATACTTAGTCCTGTCTATCTTCCCTTCTGATGATGGTTTGTTTCCATGCAAAAGGTGGAATTTCCTTATATTCTCACTAGCATATATGAGCTACAAATACAAATTATATTATGATTTTGTTATTTCATGTGAGACTGTTTCAAAATGGCAAGGTTCACTTATAACAGTAAATAACACAAAATGTTTTTATATTACTTAAATGAGTATGTTCTATAGAACTGGAATCAAAGTTGCTGATATTGTTAATGACATTCTCTTATTTTTCAAGATATCTTTGAAATTCTGAGAGAGATGTTTTAATCTTTACAATCCAGATTTTACATTTCTCAAGGATTATATTTAAATTTTGACAACAATTTACTTGAATACATTGATGCTAAAATTCAAGAATCACAAATCAAGTATCTTATCACACTTATTATTAAATTTTAATTAATATAAAACACAATTTACATGACATATTAATTCCGTGTTTTGAATTTTCTATATAGTATGAAAATATAGATTGTTTGAGCTACTTTCATTTGCTTATCATACTTTGAATAATACTGGATTTCTGACAGTCATTCACATTATTTTTTCAGTTTTCTTTTATTAGAAACACACTCTATAAAATTTCTTTTTTTTTCTTTTTCTTCTTTTTCTTTTTTAGAGACAGGGTTTCTCTGTGTAGCTTTGGAGCCTGTCCTGGATCTCACTTTGTAGACCAGGCTGGACTCAAACTCACAAAGATTTGCCTGGCTCTAGCTCCAGAGTGCTGGGATTAAAGGCCTGAGCCACCACCGCCCAGCCAAAATTTCTTTTTAATATGCTAATTAAAAAGTTCTTTCCTCTGGTTTGCTATAGATTTTTGTAACACTACACCATAGTTATTTCAGTCACTCAATTATCTTTACTCATTCATTGTATCTGTGTGCGTGTGCATGTATGTATGTGGATATGCATGCCATGGAGCACATGTAGACTTTAGAGAACAACTTGTAGGAGTTAGTTCTCTTCTCCCTCCATGTGGAGCCTGGGGATATAATCCATGTCCTCCACCTTGGCTACATACACCTGTACCTGTTGGGCTGTCTTGTGGTCCATACTGTATATATATTCAGTCCATATTTTGATAGTATTATCAAGATAAATTATGAAGAAAATAAACTATATTTCTCAAACCTACATATGTCAATTTGTAACAGTTTTACTTACATAACTTTCATAAATTCCTTCATTTTTCAGAATTCTAATTTCTCTTCTGGTTTCCACCTAATCATTTTTCATATTTCGCAAGTACTTTATAAATTGTATTTGTAGAGTCAAGAATGGCCTTTTTCTTCTTTTATTTAAAAAAGTTTTTTTAAAGGACATATTAGTCTACTAGCCACTTGATAACAAAGTGATTTTTTAAAAAATTACAGAAGTAGGGTATCAAAAATATGAGCTGAAGATTCAAGGCCAGTCTAAATCATCTGTAATTCCTATTTGAGGGGATGTTATACACATACACACTCACACACACACACATACACACACACACACACACACACACACATTTATATAAAAGCTAACATAAATCTTAAAACAAATTTTGATGAAACATACTAATTTGGCTCCTACACTCTCAGAAGGATGAGCAGCCTTCTAAGTATAAGGCCTTGTCTGTTTATGAGCAGGAATAAGAGAGATATCTATGTATACAATGTAGTGAATTTGAAGACATTAAATGTATATAACATTTGGACTTGATTGGAACAAAAAGTGCCCAGTAGAGGTACAAGAACACAGGGATAATCATCCTTTCTCAATCATTTTATTGAAATTGTAAATAATCTTTGCATTACTTTGGGTTACCAACATTTCTATATCAGGAAATTAGACATAGAAAGCACTAGTAACTTATCCAAGACAGAATATGTTTGTTTCTATCCAGGATCAAATGTTGGGAATTTTAAATTTAATTTAAGGATGCAATATTTTATAAACACTTCCATTTTACAAAAGCTAGCAATAATAAACTACATAAACCTAACTTTGTGAACACAACAGTAAATTTCCTATTAATGGCTATCCCAGTTCCAAGTGCTGTCCATTCCAATAGTTAGTTTTTAGTTTCACCACAAAACTTTTGCATCTGTTTAAATCTATATTCCTAACATGAGTTTGGATTTTCTTCAGTCAAACATAGCTCTATAGATCAGCCTACATAAACCCCAGACTGCAAGGGAGATATATCAAGTGAACTCTAAATGACCTTGTTACCTGGGCAGGGCAAAGTGTCAAAACACCAATAAACGACAGCAAGTAATTTATTGGAAGAGGGTTCCTACCTGATCCTGAGAAACAGGCAGTGCTTCTGAATCCTATTTAAGGAAAACTAATTCATGATGTCTGAGTTTGACACCTCTGTGGGTTTTAAAATAGGACACATTTCTCAATGATCTATAAATTTAGTTTCATACATTCTACTGATTAACAATGATCGCACAGTTAACCCTTGGCAGTCTTTAAAAAAAATATTGAAAAAAGGCAAAATGTATTTTTTAATAATTAATTTTATTGAGAATATCAATAACTTTGGACAGGTATTGGTTAATTAATTATTTTGTTCAGTATGATTATAAAATTATTAAGACTTTTCTTCAATAAGCTACATAAGAATGGTATGAAATTTGAAAGTTAGATTTAGTAGCAGAGATGAGTCCAGTACTGTGTTTAGCATGAAAGTCTCTCAAAATCCTTGATGAATAAATGGGTTTTATTATTTTCTGATCACAAATGAGAGATGATAAATTACAATTAATGTGCAGGGGTTTCAGTAATTAACTGTGAATTTTTATGCTATTCTAATTGCACTTGATTGAAAGTTCCAACCAGTTTGCAGGATTTATTTTACAGCTATAACTTCCTACATGAGAACATATCCTAGGCTCTTTTTCTCAGATGTAAAAGTAGGCTTGTAGCTTACATATTTTTTTCAATTCTATTTAACTATCATGTGTGAATACTTATGGTGACGCAGATATTTTTCTGGAAATTGGAATTGAGAAATTTAGCAAGGTGAACAATTTTCCTCTCTTTAGTGAAATTTCCCATTTATTTGAGGAAATTGAAGAGATGGAAGCAGGAATAGTAAGGCCTAATAAATGTTATCAAGGGCATTATAGGAATCACAGTGCTGTGTTGCACTGTCCACTTTCCTTTGTTTTCACATAAACTGAAAATAATTCTAAGAACATCATGTGTCCGGAGACTAAATGTGACTACAAAACCTCACAAAGTTCTAAGTCTTCAGTATCATATAGGTCAAATTATATTATATTGTGAGAAATAAATATCTGGTTATTCATTGATATTGATTGTAATTAAGTCATTATGTTTTGATTATGATAAAACCTCTCAACTACATTCCATTTACCAACTGATCTCTAAAGATAATGTGTATACTTTACTGCAATATCAGATGCATGCCTCTTTTTTTTTTAATATATGCCACATACTAGTTCAACAGGTTAGTACCTTTGACCTGAATCATTTTATTCAGCCTGTGAAATAGAATAGTAATTTTCTATTTGAATCAGTTTGTCATTAAGCTAGGCCTTCAGTTTTTACTGGAAAAATACATTGAAATTCTCATAATTTTATAAAACCTTAGCTCCATTGGCTTAGCATGTTCTTACAGTGAATTTTACCCCATTGTTTACATTTGTAACTAAGTGAAACACGCTTTATTAATTGCATGTATATTAAGTTTTATAAAATAATGCTATATTTTTCTAGCATTCATACTATAACATTGCAGTTCTTATGAGTTCAGGACGGTTCCTGTGTTTTTTCATGATCCTGTAATTTTAAAATTTGAATGTCCATAACCGTTACATATTTTATAATGTGACTTAACCACCAATATCAAACAGAGAGGAGGACTTGTCGCATATGAATGCCATTAGAGCAGTTAGAAAAGAGGGTGCACACAGCATTTGGCTGTAGATCCACTTTTAGTCTTTGGAGGAACCTTTATACTGGTTTGCATAGTGATATCACCAGTTTTCACTCCTAGCAAAAGTTTTCCCCTTTCCCAACAACCTCCCCAGAATCTGCAGTTATTTGTTTTATTAATCGTGGCCATTCTGCTTGGAGTAAGAGAAAATCTCAAGGTAGTTATAATTTGCATTTTCCTGATAGCAAAGAATATTGAACATTTTAAAATGTTTGTCTACCATTTGTGTTTTGTTGTTGGAAAATCCTGTTTAGTTATATGCCCGGTATATATTTTTTTACATTCACCATTTTGAGTTCTTTATATTTTGGACACCAACACTCAGCTGGATGTATAATTGATAAAGTTTTTCTTTTTTCCCATTCTATAAGTTTCCTCTTTGAATTTTTAGTTTCATGGGGTCCTATTTATTAGTTGTTTTTTCTTTCTTTTAACAGTTGAAGAAAGGTGTTTATTGGGGATGAGGTGTCACACACATGCAGCAGACACACAGAGAATGATACCCTCTGCAAAGACACATTGGGAACTCAGAAAGCTAAAAGAAATCCAGTCCTTTTATGAGGGCTGTGGGTTTTTGAGCCTCTACTGAGTATGCCTCCTCAAATTTTGGTTGGCCAGTTTGAAGAAAGCTAGGATATTTGATTGGCTGAGAACTGTGTATGACATGTTCTGAGCAGGCCTTGAACTTGTTCAGGCAATCCATCCGCAGGGTGCCTCCTTGTGGGAGACAGAAGTCTAGAAAGCCTTTGTGTTAAGCTGCAGGCTGTTGTCTCAAGTCTGGAGTGTAAAGAAGTTGCCCATCTTGGAAATTCATCATCCTCATTACCAAGCTATGACCCTATGACCTCTAGCCCTCTTTCCCCAGGCCCCCTCAAAGGTCATCTTATCTGCTAGGAGTGTGATTGAGAGTGACCACCGCGTTAACTGCTTCAAGCTGACAAAAAGATGTGATGATGAGGGCGCAACAGTCAAAGTGACTCAGAGGAGGGTCTACCGAAGTGCCCTTAGATAATTGGTTATCTTAATGTTTAGCCTTCCAGAAGCCTGTTCAGAAAGTCCTTTCCTATTCTAATTAGTTCAACAGTAATTAGAAACTTCACATGGAAACCCACACGCAACCCCACACACCCACATACACGCATGCAAACAAAAACAAAACAAAACAAAAACAGTGTAGTTTCTATAAAAATCTTGAACAATAAAAGAACTGTTGAAATTATTGCCTTCCCAGATTTCAAGTTGTACTACTACAAAGCCATATTAATAAAAACAGCACGATATTGATTCAAACAGACATATCGATCAATGGAATTGAAGACCAGCACGCAACTCCACATATCTGCCAATAGCTGGTGTTTTTACCAGAATGCCCACTGAAGAAAAGACAGCATCTTAAACAATGGTGCTGTTCAAACTGGATAGCTACATTTAGAAGAATGAAAACTAGATCCATATCTATTATCCTGCATGAACCTCAGCTCCAAATAGACTAAGGACCTCAACTTGGACTTGATATCCTGAATCTGATAGAAGGGAACATATATAATACACTTACTTTTTATTTTAATTTTAATACAGTGGTGGCATTCCATTGACTTAGAAAACAGAGAAGTTTCACTTAACTGACAGCATCTTACATGTGGCCCAGCCCAATTCAATGATGTGGAAAGTTTCTTTGGCCTGTGATTTGATTTGGTCACCTAAGCCAGAAGCCATAGAGGGTCCATTTGGCCTTATGGTCCTGTGATATTCAGAAAGCATATACCACTGTGGGGCTTTTCCTCAGAAAGAATAGCTATAGCAGATAAACACTTATAGGACTGCCCCATATTGTCTCTCATATTAACTTTTTCTTTAATTTTATTGTGTTACACACACACACACACACACACACACACGCACACACACACACACACACACCACACCTAAACACCACACACTCGTACACACCACACACATATGCCTCACACACATGCCACACACACCATACACACATACCCCCCCACATGCTACACATATACATAACACACACATGACACACACACCACACATACACACAACACTAACACACATACACCGACACCACACACACACACAGCACACACATACACAAATGTATGTATGAATACAATTTGCTGAGTCTATTTAGTGTTGCTTCTTTTTCTATGTGTTTGAAACAGACCACTTAGGATTTTCTAAGCTTTCAGGCAGCTTGTCACTGAAGAAGACTGATTCTCCTTTTTTCACCAACCAATGATTGCCTATAGCTCTCCATTTAGTGCTGGAGTCTTGTTACAGTTTCCACATCCATGGTATTTGGTGGACCCTCTTTACAAGGTGACATTCAGCTTATAAGTGACAATATTTAAGAATCAAGTCTAGAACTGTTTAAATTCTAAGTCTGGACTACTTAGGAATCACTTATATTTCATGGTCATTTCAACGAGGAAAGCCAAAGGTAAGGGACCATCTCAGGGAATTTGTGCGTTCTCCGTCTGAGATGTCATTTTCAGCTCTTGGGGATTAGAAAAACATTGATCAAGTGATCTCTTTAGGAGAGAGTTAATAAAAAGAAACACAGTTTTTCACAGATAACAAAGACAATACGTTACTCTGATAAATGTTACTTCAATCTGGCCTCAATATCCAGGCTTAGCGTTTCTGTAACTTTTATGACATAGTCTATGCTAGGCTATAGAATCTGAATCCTTTGAGAACTGTGGCTGTTAAATAGGAGTCAGTAGGAGAGACTGGCATAAAGATTGCTGTTTCAGAAGCTTCTCCGGGTGGTGCTAAGAAATATTCCTTTTAGCTAGAGCTTTCATGTTCTCAGCTAATTGCACATTATGTTGCTTTCCAAATTACTCTTTTTCAATCTAACATTTAAATTGGAAAGAAAATATCATCACTACAGTACAATGATTGTCCTTAGTTCCACCATTTAATAATGCAGTCTCCTCAGGTCTTTGAGAATGGGTATCATCATTACAGGGTCAGACACACACTAACCTAAACCACAGCACTGGAGCTCATAAATGTTCTGAATGTACTTTATATAGTGTTTTCACCCAAGAATGCAGCATCAACAGGAACAGAATTCCTAAGTGTGTATTACTAGTCAATTATACTCCTGCAGGAAAAATGACATAAATAAATAAAAAAATATATAAAACGGCTAGATTTGAATATACTGAGAGTATGCCTTTAGTGATATGTGTTAAAATTTTAGCACCTCCCATATAAAATAGTCTAGCGTTTCCTACAAATTTAAAATAATCTCAGTAGTAGGGCTAACTGTGAAGTACATTGAAGGCTTGACATTACTGTTTTCTTTTCTTTACACTGCTTTCTTCTATTTTCTTTTATATGGACAATAGGCTGAACTCACATTTTATATATATATATATATATATATATATATATATATATATATATATATATATATATATATTCTTATATATTCTTAAAATTTTCACATTTCATTCAGTCAGTTACCATATCTAAAACTCTTCAAACTTGTAGTATGACAATTTAAAGTTTAACTGTCTGAAGGATATACATCCTCACTCCCATCTCTGATGCTTCTCTGAATAGTTCTGGGCAGTGTGCAAGTGATAAGTCATGGAGCCCTGATAACACAGCATTTAAGCATGCACATGGTATAACAGATTGCCTCTTTTTAAATCCTAACTGCACAATTTAATATGTCAATTCAGGATTTTGATGTTTATGAACTTAAAATTGTTACCACCATGAACTAGATAATGTTGCTACAGGCAGTGGAATGGAATTGTAGTGTTTCTATGGTAAAAACTGGGCTCAAAAAAGTGGAGAGGTATGGAGGAACTAAGAGAGGTGGGGAGAGGGGAACATGTTTGAAGGTTTTCTTTTTTGAAAGAAGGAAGTATTAATATCAGAGCCAATAGCTGGGCAGATATGGCCCTGGAGAGAACACCCTGACTGCTGTACTTCCTCCTACAAAGAGCTCACAGTTGTCAGGGTGCACCAAACAGACAAGGATAGATAGGGAACAGATTAAGAGAAAGAGAAGACCAGAAACTTCTCAGTTTGTAGAGGACATTTAAGGGTTTTTATTTGGGCATTGCTGAGGAGAAAACTGGGTAAGTATAGAAAATTACTTAAACATTATTCTGTGTGAAAAGAGGCTGATATGCCATCCCAACTTCAAAATATTTATTGTGTAGCATACTTAATCCTTTCATATTTTAAAGAGTCAAATTTATCACAATTAAACTCCTTATTAATGGGTTATAAATATGTCCATAGTTGAATTCGGGTTTTGTTTGTGGGAGATATTCTGATGTATAACTTTGTAATGAAGAGTTTTAGAAGAATATTGGTCTTTGGCTGCACTTCAGCTACAGAACTTCAGGTAATCATTGTGTCTGTCTGTAATATCAGTTCTTACAATGTTCTTTTTTATTTTTTATAAAGAAAGAGAAAACACTTCAGATGTTTATAAACTATGCCATCGTTCACTTTATTTTTTATTGAAAAGATTTTTTCCTATACATTATATTCTGATCATGCTGTCTTCTTCCATAACACCTCCCAGATCTTTCCTACTTCCATACCCACCCACATCAACACTTTCTTTCTCTATTCTGTTAGAAACAATCAGGCAACTAAAAAACAAACAAAAAACTTACCATAATAAGATAAAACAAAAAATGGAAAAAAGAAAAGTGAGCCAAAGGAAAAGCACAAGGAATGTACAGATGCTGAGACATACACATTTACACAAACAGAAAATCCATAAAACCAAAAACAAAAAAATTCATAATATATAAGCAAAAGACCTGAAGGACAGATAAATGGCCAGACAAAACATTATGAGACAAAAACCTTTTAAAAAATAGCACTGAGTTAATTTTCAGTTCGTCATCTACTGCTGGGATTGGGGCCTGCTCTTAACTGTGGTTTGTACAGCCAGTGAGACTCCGTTGGAGATAACTAATTTTTCCTTTGTGAGCAGATGTCAATTGGAGATAGCTTCTAGATTAGGGATGTATCTCTGTCCCCACTTCTTTCATGTCTGGGATCCCAGTGCTAAGACCTGTGCAGGCCCTATGCATCCTGCCTCAGTTTCTGTGAGTTCATATTGCATCAGCCCTGTTGTATCTAGAAGGCTTGTTTCCTTGGGGTCCTCCATGCCTTCTGTCTGTTAGAACTTTTTGTATCTTCTTCAGGTTTCCTGAGCCCCCCGAGGGAAGGGATTTGATGGGGACAGCCCATTTAAGGCTGTTTCAAGGTCTCTTTCTCTCTGTACATTTTCCCACTCCAGGTCTCTGTTTCCATATACTGCATATGCCTACTATACTAGATTTTCATATGATTTCTCAAATGTCCCTTACTATTAACTGTCCCTTCCTGTATCCTTCCTTTACTCCCTCTTTCCTCTTCCTCTCTATTTAATTTTCCTGTTCTAGTCTCCCACACCCTCCACTAGTGTGTATTCTCCAAAACTGCATATTCTGTGTCCCCTCCCTTGGTAGATCCTCATCCACACCAATCCCTTACTCTAACCCTAACCTCCATGGTTACATGGATTGTAATCTGCTTATCAAAGACTTAAAAGCTAACAGATTTGTCTTTTTGGCATCCGGGTTACTTCATTCAAGTTTATTTTTTTTTCCAGCTGCATCCATTTACCTGTAAATTTCATGACTTCATTTTTTTTAAATGGATGAGTAACAGTACATTGTTTAAATATACCATGTTTTCTTTACCCATTCATCTGTTGATTGATAGCTGGGATATTTACAATTTCTGGTGGTTATCAATACACCAGAGGACCAATTTGGTCTCTTTCCTGTTTTTAGTAGAAATAATTTGAGTTTCTCCCCATTTAGGATGATGTATTCTGTGGACTTGTGGGCTGATTGTAAATCAGCTTTATTATGTTGAATATTCTTCTTAAATCAGAACTCTTCTCCAGGACTTTTATCATGAAGAATTGTTGGATTTTTATTAATGCATTTTTTTGCATCTAATGAGATGACCCTGTGATGTTTTTTTTTTGTTTGTTTGTTTTGTTTTGTTTTTACTTTCAGCTTGTTTATATGGTGTATTACATTTATAGATTTATGTATGTTCAACCATCTCTGCATCTCTGGGATAAAGTCTACTTGATCATGGTTGATAATCTTTTTTATGTCCTCTAGGGATTGGTTTGCAAGTATTTTATTGAAAATGTTTGCATCTATGTTCACAAGAGAATGCGGTATGCAGTATTCTTTTCTATCTTGGGTCTTTGGGTGGTTTAGCTATCAGGATTATTATAAATTTCTAAAACAAATTAGGCAATGCTCCTTCTGTTTTGTGGAATAGTTTGAGGAGTATTGGCATCTTCTTTGAATTCTTCTTTGAAGGTTGAATAGAATTCTGTGTTGAATCTATCTAGCCCTGGGCTTTTGTTTCTTGGTTTGGGAGACCTTTACTTACTGCTTTTATTTCACTAGAGGTTAGAAGACTGGTCTTTCTAGACTCAACTTTGGTAGGTGGTATATATCACAAATTGTATATATCAACTTCTTTAGGATTTTCCAGTTTGGTGGAATAGAGATTTTTAAAGTATTTCCTTATGATTCTCTGAATTTCCTCAATGTCTGTTGTTTTGCCCCCCCAACACCTTTATCTTTTTTTTTAATTTAGATCTTTCTCTAACTTTTATTTAATTTAGCTAAGGGTTTAATCAATCTTACTGTTTTTCTCACAGAACAATCTCTTTGTTTCATTGATTCTATATTGATTTTTGTTTGTTTGTATTTTATTTATGTCAACCTTGAGTTTATTTCTTGCCATCTACTCTGTGCATTATTCCTTCTTTTTGTTCTAGAGCTTTTAGGTGTGTTGTTAAGTTGCTAACTCAGGATCTCTCCTTTCTTAATAGAAGCACTTAATGGTATAAACTAGCCTTTATTGTGTTTCATAGGTTTGGATATGTGTAAAATTTTTATTTTGTCTAATAGTATAGGTTTTTGTGGAGAATTTTTTGAATGTCTTGGTGAAATTAACTGTAGATGTAATTCTGAATGGTTTATTAAATAAGAAACAGAGAGCCAAATTCAGAGTTAAAAGCCTAAGAGGTCAGAGCTGCAGCCAAGAGCTGAGACCAAGACTGTCTTCTTACCCTTTGCAGTTGCTGTTGTCCTTCCCCTCAGAAAGAGACCTACTTCCTGTGTAGTCTTTTTATTGACTTTCTGTTCTGCCTTCTCATTGGTTGTAAACCCAACCACATGATCCTTGTCTCTGCCTGTCTATACAGACCTCCAGGTCTCTATGGTTGTTATTGAGATTAAAGGCCTGTGTCTCAATGCTGGCTGTGTCCTTGAACACACAGAGATCTCCCTGTCATGTGATCAGGATAAAGGGCATGTACTACCACTGCCAGACTTCTGCTACATGGCTTATTATTAGCTCTGACCCCCAGGCACTTTTATTTTTTAACATACAAATAAAATCACATTTCATCACAAATAAAATATCACCATAATCAACAATATGTCTATAGTAACATTGTGCTTTATGTATTTATAAAATGCAGTCAAACTCCTAGGATATACCTCAAGTTTAGAGTACCTGTCAGTTTGTGCAAAGTCTCTAGTTCAATACTGATTGACAACAAGCTGCATATGAAAAAACAACAAGCAAACAAACAAAAAAATGATTTTAAAAAAAGAGATGTTGTTTTTTGAATCTGGTTCTTATGTTAAATCTTGTCTTTCTATTGAAAAGCTACAGGACCTTGAGATGGAGACTGAGGATACCATAAAATGGTACTCAAACTGCTAAGGGAAGTAAAGTATGTATAAAAACCTGAGGCAGCATGGCAACATTTCTTTTAGAGTGAATAAGAAATACTCATATGTTGTTACAGTAACCAACCACTGTTTAATTTGGCATAAGGCCCACTCAATTGGAAGAAACCCATTTCTGGTACTAGAAGCCTAGTCAACCTTTCTGGGGCTAGCTAGGTCTTGGATCTTAGAAGGAACTACCACTACTTTACTAGAACTGCATAATTCTTAAATGCATTCTAAACATTATCCTTATACCAAAAGTTAAGTGTAATTACCACCTCTTCTCAAAGAAGTTTTTCTTTATAGATAACAGAGACAGATTATCATGGAAAAGCACAAGTGAACACAATGAAAAGATCAATAGAGATTCCAGCCCCCAGTGATACATTTGTATTATGGTTCCTGCACTTATGTCTCAGCAGAAATCTCAGAAGAGGTAGCAGAAGATTTTAAGAGACAGAATAACCAAGAAGTCTGTTCTGCAAAACCTCTCATATAAATGGCTACAAAAAGAAGACTTGAATGATGGCAATATCAGTGATCATGTTAATATTGAAGGGGAAAATGTTCATGGGTCCCACTCGTAGGCAACTAATGACTGCTGTAGGCAACTAATGACTGCTGAGAATGGATGAATTAATTTTTTTCTTTTTAGTTGATTGTACATCTATTTGGTTATCCAATACAAAGGTATCATACGTTAAAAAAAAGAACACAAACAACAATAATAGACAGAGTGGGTTGTATTTATATATTTATGCATACATATACATGTACACAAATGTAATGATAATCAAAGATAAAGAGACAATTATTGAGAGAGTGATGGAAACAGAAGGAGTTTGAGGCATTGGAAGTGCCTGAGGAAGGAAATAAAAGAGAGGAAGTGGTAAAATTATTTTTTGATAAAATGTTTAATAAATAAGTAAATAAATAAATAAAGGCATGTTTAGGTTTCACTGAAGGTGACATGAAATTTAAGACCTTGAGACTTGTCCTTTCTTGTTTCCGAATCCTGGTGATGAGCTGAACAATTGCTCTACTGTGTACTCCCACCAAAATGCTCAGCCTTACACTAGAACTAAAAGCAATAAGAAAACATATTTCTGGACTGGATTTTTTTTAAAACATGAGCCAAAATATACTATTATAAAATGATTTTCTTGGGTATTTTGTTATAGTGATGAAAATATAGAAGTTTGTTTTATCTGTTTTCTTATCTAATCTACTTATCATGTGCTTTTCTATTTCTGTCTCTATGTCTATCTTTCATCAGTCCATATGTCATCTCTTTTTATGTATACGTATCCACACTTCTGTGAGAACAACCGTATGAACATTAGTGGCCAATGGGCTTTTGACGTGGCTCCTTCAGGTCATTTAACCTCTTGTCTCTTTCCACTTTGCTTTTCTGTCTTCCTTCAAGCCATTGCACTTGTCCATAAAGCCAAATCTCTACCTAGGCACTTCCCACATTAGCTCTGGAGAAGGAGAAATCATGTAAAGTATTGAGTTCATTGCTGTAAGGTGCTTCCATGTCACAAAAAGGACACCCATTACATTTATTTATATCCCATTGCAAAAAAACTTCTGTAAGTTCATTTGCACATCTGTGAACAACAACAACAGCAAACCAAGGAAACATAGTAGAACTTAGTAGGTTTTCACATGAAATTTTCCTTCATATTGAAGAATGAGTGAACAGATGGCATTTGTTGGCTCTCAGATATTATTTTCTGTCTTAGTTAGGATTTCTATTGCTGTGACAAAACACCATAACCAAAGAGCAAGTTGGGGAGGCAAAGGTTTGTTTGACTTACACCACTGTTCATCCTTAAAGGAAGTCAGGATAGGAACTAAAAAAGGGCAAGAACCTGTAGGCAAGAGCTGACACACACACACCATGGAGGGATGCTGCTTACTGGCTTGATTCCCCTGACTTGTTCATCCTGCTTTCCTGTAGAATTCAGGACCATCAGTGCAGGAATGACCCCCACCTAAAGCATTCTGAGCCCTCACCCATAAATCACTAATTAAGAAAATGCTTTATAGCTGGACCTCATGGAGGCGTTTTCTCAGTTGAGTTTCTCTCCTTTTAAATAACTAGTTTGTGCATAAAGTTGACAAAAGACAAGACAGCACACTTTCCTTCTTTCATGCTCATTGACATAATAATATTGAAAATATTAGTTTCTGAATTTCACTGTAAGTAATAACTAGAGAATACATTCGAATTGGTACATGTATTTTTTTTTGCTAAGGAAAAGTAAACAAACATGATATAAAAAAGAAACTATACATGAGTATATACTGGATATATGTGAAAATGTCTAATACAACATTGCTATGAGATATCTTTCAGCATGCTGTGAATATATTGTTCCCATTCGTTAATAAATAAGCTGCCTTGGTCTATGGTAAGGTAGTTTAGAGGCAGGCAGGAAACACGTGAGAGACAGGAAAGAGAAAGTCAGAGTCTGGGGAGATACCAGCCTACTGCCTAAGGAGCAATATGCCAGAAGACTAGTAAAGCCACAGAACATACGGCAAAACATAGATTAATAAAAACGGGTTAATTTAAGATATAAGAGCTAGCTAGCAAGAGGCTTGCCATAGGCCATACAGTTTGTAAATAATATTAAGCCTCTGATCGATTATTTCTTAAGCAGCTGTGGGACAGTGTGGCTGGGCAGAACTGAAGAAAACTTTCAACTATACAACATACTCATACAATCTCCAATCTCCCTCTCTCTCTCTCTCTCTCTCTCTCTCTCTCTCTCTCTCTCCCTCTCATCTTATTCCCTCATTCTTCCCTACACCACCACATTGCTATAGTATTTTAACTCTTCTTTTTTTGCATGCCTGACATACTCTCTGTTTAAACTCATCATGTGAGTGCCACCAGCATGTGCAGTATATTGTACTGGAGTAAATTTTCTATCTCTGTTTTCATTACTTGAGTGTCATGCCATCTGCTACCCAGTTACTATTGGTCATGAGAGAAATTACACAAGAATTGGCTTGCTACTTTAGCTGTCTCTTAGCCCTGAGAAAAAGAAAAGGGCAGATATAATCCTCTTTAATAAAACAATGGCTCCTGAAATAAATCCTTTTAGTGAATTACCACATGCGGTCATGTTGCCAGGCTTTCACTTTTAGAGGAAGAAAACACAGAAACATATGTAAATTTAAATAAATTAACTTAAGTCATGATGATTTTGGACTAGAAAATAGAAACCACTGTGTATCTCTGTGTACTTGGATAGTTCTATGCAGGAGCTGACTTGAGAGTAAGTTCTGACATATACATTCAGACTTGTATAAAGAAAGAAAAGAGAGTTATTCAGAAGAAGGTTATAGCACATGTCAGGATATATGGACAACATGACATGTATCACAGGCAAAGCCAGCTCTGTGGACAGAACTGCCATGCAATAGCAATGTCATAAGAAAGAGCAATATTGTCTGGATCACTGACTATATTTTAGCGTGTTACTTAAAGCTATCACAGATCTTTTAAATGTCATCTTATTTCATTCTGTAAGCAGTCATTAGGGACTATTTCATAACATTATCTGTCATATATTATCTTAGTTAGGGTTATTGCTGATGAAACACCATGACCAAAAGCAACTTGGAGAGTATTTCACTTAGGGTTTCTATTGCTATGTAGAGACAATATGACCATGGCAATTCTTACAAAGGAAAACATTTAATTTAGGTGGTAGCTTACAGTTTCAGAGGTTTAGTTTATTATTATCATGGCAAGGAGCATGGAGGTATGAATGCAGACATGGTGCTGGAGAAGGAGCTCTTATATGTTGATATGCAGGCAACAGAAAGTAGCCTGTCTCACTGGGCATGTCTTGGGCATATAGGTGACCTCAAACCCCACATTCACAATGACATACTTCCTCCAACAAGGCCACACCTACTCCAACAAAGCCACACCCCCTAATAGTGCCACTATCTATGAGCTTATGGGGGTCAATTACATTCAAACGACCACAGAAAGGAAAGAGTTTATTTGGCTTACACTTCCATATCAGTATTCATCACTGAAGGAAGTCTGGACAAGAACTCACACAGGGCAGGAACTTGGAGGCAGTAGACAATTCAGAGGCCATGATGGAGTGTTGTTTATTGGCCTGCTACCAAAATCTGTATTAGTTAGGGTTTTCTAGAAAAATAGAAATTATAGAAATATAACAATGACTGCCTATCATTGGAAGGTCCAAGAATCCAGTAGTTGTTTAGGTCATGTGGCCATATGACATAGCTGGTCTTCAGCATATGCCAGAATCCCAGAGAAGTCAGCTTTAATGCCAATGAAGGAATGGGCTTGCCAGTGATAGCAGCAGCAAGCTGAGTGCACATTTCCTTCCTCCATACCCTTTATATAAACTGCCACCAGAAGGTATAGCCCAAATTAAAAGTGGATCTTCCCATCTCAAAGATCTGGTTTGAAGTTATATGTTTCTACCTCAAAGAATCTATATCAGAAATGGATCTTCCCACTTCAAAAGATATAAGTAAGAAAAAGCTCTCACGGGTATACCCAGACTTTTAGGTTCTAGCTAATTTCAGTTGTAGTTAATTGACACTGGAGGCCATGTTGATATCTGTGGGCTATGCTATGCTGTTTCTGGGGGCCATGTTGATTTGAGTGTCCTATGCTGCCACCTGAGGCTGTGTTGATGTCTGTAAGGAGGGTTGACACTGGGGTCCATATCAGTATCCATGGTCTGTATTGCCCCTGAGGCCATGCTAATATTGGTAGCCTATGTGGCTGCTGAGGGGTATGATGGTGTTTGAGACCTGTGCTGAAGAAAAGGGCTGTGTTGATATCTATGGTTTGTGAAAGGACCAAGCAGATGCCATAACAGGCTGCTCAGTCTTCTTTCAGAGATCAGGCCTCAATTCCAGTTTCCTGAGACTGAGCAAGCAGTCTCTGGGAGGGCCGTGAACAAAAGACATAGTCTTTGCAGTAGCTCCCTTTCTGCACATACTCTGACTGCTCAAAGTTCAGCCAGATGTTTATTGTCTGGGACCCTTTACCAACTTAGAGTTATGTGCATGAGTCAAGGACAGAGCCTAGACCACTGCGCCAGCCCCCACAGTCAGTACGTGCTAGGACAGCCAGTCCCCATGGCAGCTCAAGGACAAAGCCTGGGACTTGTGCCAGACTGCCCCCAAAATGATAATTGTAAACCCCAACCAGTAAATTCAAAGGTTACATACCCTCACCCAATAAAAAGAGAATAGAGACCTTCAAAAAGAAAAATAAACCAATCCAAGTTGCACCTGTGCCAACCCCCCCCCCCCCCCCGCAACTGCCATGAAGGGCTTGTGGTTTTTGCCTTTAAATAGCTAGCCTCAAAAAGAAAGAGCAATTCCTCCCTGCCTCACTGTATTGGGTGTAGGAATGAGTTCCCAGTCTAGACTTGTATCTATAGAATAAACCTTGCTGTTGCATTCTGGACATTCACGGTCTTCAGTGGTCTCTTTGGGGTCATGATCTGGACATAACAGTTTGTACTGTCACCAGATACCATGCTAAAGTCTGTGGCATGTGCTAATGCCAGAGGCCATGTGGAAGTCAATGATCTGTGTTCTCCCTGACTGTAAATGGAAAGGAAACTTCTTTTATAGTGGTCTCAATAAAGGCAGACTCATTATTGAGAACAAGACACAGAGAAATCTTCTATGACAGTCTCTCCCCTCTACCCAAACCCCATCCCTCCAAAGAAAAGAAAAAGAAAAAGAAAAAGAAATAGCCTGGACAGGAAGCCATTGAAAAAACTCTTAAAAATTGTGATAAGGTTGCTGAAGTGTAGCACTCCATAATTGATGACTTCTAACTCTTTTGCCCAGATTAGGACCCCCAAAGAGACCACCAGAGACCTAAGATGTCCAGAATGCAATAGCAAGTTTTAATTCAGGGCAAGTACATAGTTCAAGCTAGCAGGGAACCCTTGCCCACCACACCTGACGCAGCGAGGCAGGGAGGAGAGTCCCTCTTTCTTGGAGAAGTTAGTTTTTATAGGCAAAACCCACAAAATTCCTTAGAGGGGAGGGGTTAGTATGGGTCCACCCTTGATTGGTCCAATTTTTCCCGGGCCTGGACTTTGTCTTATTCTAGCTTATCTGTTTGCCCTGTCAGGAGTTTTACAACCCATCTCCCGGGTCTGGTCATGTTATCTCCAGAGAGGGGCATCTCATGGTTGATCAGTCACCACCAGACATCTTGACTTTGTTCTTTTGAAAACACCTGACTTCACCCTCTCCAGGAAGGGGGAACTGACTCAGTTCTGTTTATTTTTAAGATATCACTTCCCTCAGCTTTTTTGGGTCTCTGGGGGAACTGTGACTGGAACTTTGGTGGGGGTCTTTCACTGACAAGGGACACAGTAGGAGGTGGGAAGGACTCAGTTTTCTTTAAGGGGCTGGACACTGGGTGACCATGCTCCATGCTTCTTCTTCTTCTTCTTCTTCTTCTTCTTCTTCTTCTTCTTCTTCTTCTCCTTCTTCTTCTGGGGGGATTCACAAGAGTGAGAGGGCAGACCTGGGAGGGCTGGGAAGTGAGTGTGATCAGTTTGCATTATGTGACATTCCCAAATAATCAATAAAAATATTATGTTGAAAAAAAAGAATAGCCTTCACAGTACTGTTCATAAATGAAAGAATTGCCTGGAGTGACCAAGAATAAATGCCCAAACCAGACTTTGTGGCATATTATTTTGTATTATTTGGATAATCATAGAGTTTTCTTGAAGCCAAATCCTTGTATGCATTGTCTAATCTGGATTTATGTAATTACACATTTTCTAAATTTCAAGGTAACTTAACTATAGTTCAGAAACATTTTTCAGTTCGTACACTTTTTGTTTTGGGATCTGGTCTAACCATGTAGACCTGGCTGGCCTGGAGCTTATCATCTAGACTAGCCTGGCCTTGAACTCAGAGATATTTACATGCTTCTGTCTCTTGAGTGCTGTGCATTCAAGATTAAGGGTGTGAACCACCACACCCTGCTGTAAGTGTTGTCCTCATGTTAATCCTTTAATTCTCTGACACACAAGACAGGTATCTATTCCTTTATTTTCAAAACTTTTCACAAAAGAGATCATTATCATCCTGAATATTGCAGTAATATATGGAAATCAATAAATTAAATGAATTGCTTTGCATTTTAATTGTTATTTGTCAGTTTGAAATTTCTATGGCAGGGTTGGCATTCTTTTGGTAAGATATTTCTTTCAACAAGGATTAGTCTGAAAATTTTAGTACTTCAAAAACTTTCATGCAAACATAATAAAACTTTTATGAGTTTACAAAATTTAAGTTTTCACTGGAGTTTAGAAAGAGTGGAAAGCATCATGTAAGGAACTAAAGATTGTAAAAATTTTGTGCTTATTTACTACATCTGCTTCTCTTTCTCTTCTCCTTAATTTTTATGTTGAATGGAAGGTGGTTTTGCAAAGGTAAATGTTTCTTTAAATATTGAAAAGACAATACATATTTACAGGAAAATTAAAATGAACTGTGCCCTTGGAATTTGTATAATAGTTTATTAATAAACTCTTCAGAGAGAAGATACAACAAACATGAATTACTCTCCTTTTGTGTATCTTATTTTTTTAGCATATATTAGGAAAAATCAAAGATTCATAGTGCATTGCAGAATAAATAAAAGATAGAATAATAATCGAATTACATTTTGGTGCTACATTCACTGTAGGAATCCACAAAATATATCAGTGGAATACTTCTTTGGCTGCTGCTTGAATGAATATGATGGGAGGACGTTATTTGTTGGTGAAGTCCTATACTACAATTGATAGTTTTTATGGTATAACCCTTATCATTTTTCCAAATGTTAAAAGGGCCAAATCAGGATCTAGAAAGATCGCTCAACAGTTAAGAGTTGCATGTGGTAGTTCATAATCACCTATAACTTCATCCTCTTATACCCTCTTCTGGCTTCTGTGGGCACACAGGTGGCACACATAAATGCATGCAGGCGTAAAGATACATAAAAATATTAAATAAATAGATATTTTTAAAAGGCATATCAGTCCAAATTGATAGTTCCAGTGACAGCAAACTGTTTTTAATTTGGACTGTTTTCCATATTATCAAAGTTCATTTGGTTCATGTAAAAGGAGGCAGAACTTCTTCAGTAGTGGGATCCAATAGGGCTACACATGTAACATGAAGGTCTTATTAATAAAAAAACACAGGAGTCAAATATAGGGGTGAAAGCCTTAGATCAGAGACATAGGGAAAGCCACCAGCCAACCTTACCTCACCAACTCTGCAGCTTCCAAATGTGAGTTACTTCCTGTCTACCCACTCCTTTATTGCCTTGCTCTTCTGCGGTCTCATTGGCTCTTAGCCCAGCTACTCACTTCCTCTTCCTATGCAGCTCTGTCACTTTCTGTCTGTCTGTACAGACCTCCAGGCTTCTATGGTTGGTACTGGGATTAAAGGTGTGTGTCACCATGCTTGGCTCTGTTCCCTAGTGTGGCCTTGAACACACAGAGATCCTCCCTGCTAAGGGATAAAGGGCATGTGTTTCCTGACTTCTTGTTTACTTAAAATGGCTGGCCTTTTCCCCCTGATCTCTAGGTAAGCTTTATTTATTAAAATACAAATAAAATATCACCACATTTCTGTGCAAATAAAATACCACCACACATACATCTCTGTAGAATACAGGGATCCATAAGAGCTTTGAGCCAGTGGTAACATCACTGATTTTTGTAATGTGTCTTTTGCCAACTTGGAAATCTATGTCTTTGGACATCCTATTTAAATTCTAATAATCACTTTCCATAGTTATACTTGAACTTCTATTTGTATTAAGAAGTGGTAATTAACTCTGAGACAAAATGGAATAATTACATCAGATAATATATCAGATAGTATCTCACAGATTAGGCTTTCACTTAGAATTATTTCCATGTTGAAAACACTTTTACAATGAAAAGTGCTCTCATCAGAGGATGTCGAGCAGAGGAGAGAAGATTTGTGACCTTCTTCATTTCTGATGAAAAAAAGCATTGAGCTTTGCATCCTGGTCCTGTTTTCAGTCAAGGCATCCTTTAGACGCAATGCATGCCACTACTTTTAAGTGCAATGTTATGCCTGGAGAAAGTATAAACAGATGACTTCGTTTTCATAATCAATACACTTAACATGTTGTTATGCCAACAAGTTCACTCATGATTATGTAAATCATTATCACAATTTCTGACCTCATGTAGTGCCTACTGTGAATTCTGTCACTTTATTTGCCATCTTACTTGTAGATAGTTCCATACAAATGAAATAATATATGCATGTCCCTTTTGCTTTGAGCACTACTAAAACTTTCATCCATTGCTGTCACATACTGGTGGTTCTTCCTTTATTTTCATCAATATTTTTCCATTTGAAATTATCATTATTTTGTACCAGGCTTAGCTGTCCCCACATGGGAGAACTTACCTTGTTAGAGGAGGGCATAAAGGGTGGGGGGTGAAGGTAGGGGAGAGCGGGAGAAGGGATGAGAGAGGGATCTGTGGTTGGTATATAAAATGAATAAAATAATAATAAGACAAAAATTAAAATTTAAAAATCAAGAAATTATCATTCTTTATTCATTTGTATAGGATGATTTCAGTAATTTTAAGGGTTTGTTTGTTTCTAGAGATAAACTTATTAGGAATGGACTTGAGAGACTGTCTATTAGAATACATAACTTTCATTTCTCTTGAGTATGTATTTAAGAAAAAAGTGGAATTCCTAGATCTTCCCCTCTCTCTATTCCTCCCCTCCCCTCTCCCTTCCTCTCTTCTGATTCCTTACCCTCTACTCTCCTCTTTTCACCCTCTCCCCTTATTTCTTTGCTCATGAATCTTTGCTCCATATTAGGAAATATCAGCTTAGTATATTTCTTTAGTGATTGCTCTTTAGAGAGAGTTTCCTTTGCTGTAAATATCTACTAACACTTGGCAAGTAATAACTAAATTCCCCCTTATTTTTCAATGGGCTATTTGACTTCCTACATGAAGTTTACTTGAGTATTTTCTTTTCTTTTAAGATTATTGTGATTAGTTAGTTAGACAAGAGAAAATAAGTACTTGAGAATAAATCATTATTAAATGATACAGCACTATCTTGGTTTTGATTTTTGTTTTTATATTGATTTAGGTCTGATATATTCACCTTATTTTGAATATTAAAACAACCAACAAAAAAACTCTGAAGTGTTTGCAAAATTCACCCTAGGTTTAACTATTTGTAAGAGTAGTACTGTTTTTTTAAATGATATATTTATTAATTTAATTTTGTTTGTTTTTTATCAACACTATTTTTCACTACCATAAACACAATGCAGGTCATGTCATAGAACAATTAACTGTAAAACCTTAAAAATACCTAAATGGGAGCTAGAGAGATATCTTAGTGGTTAAGAGCATTGTTACTCTTCCAGAGGACCTAGGTTCAATTCTCAGAATCCACATGGTGGCTCACAACCATCTGTAATTCCAATTTCAGGGGATTCTATCTCCTCTATCTATCCTCCATAGTAACCAGGACACATGTGCACAAACATCCATACAAGCAAAACACCCCTACACATGCAATAAAATAATTAAATGTTTAGTATTGTACTAAGAGTAGGAAAGATATTAATTTAGAAAATTAAAAGTAATAAGTAATTAGAGCCTAACATGACTGAAACAGCACAGCAAAATAAATAAATTCTCCCACATACATCTACATCCTACTGTTACCTTGTGTGGCAAAATGAATTTGCATGTGCCATTAGATTAGTTTTTGAGATGGGGAGCTTACCCTATTTCATTCACTTGGTTCTAATGTGTTCACAGTGGTCCTCATGAAAGGCAAGCAGAAAGAGACAAGCAGGGCAGAACACAGTGATCACCAATGAAGGATACTAAGCTGGTGCTTTGAAATATTAAGTAGGATTCATAAGCAAAAAGTACAGGGAGAGAGAGAGAGAGAGAGAGAGAGAGAGAGAGAGAGAGAGAGAGAGAGAGAGAGAGGATGGGGAGGGGGAGGGGAAGAGGGATAGGGAGATGGAGATAGGGGACAGACTGTCTGTGGACAGAGGCATATCTGAATAAATGAAAACAATGAGGAATGGACTGAAGTGGCTTGATTGCCACTCAGTGACATGGTGATGTCTGGGTCTGGCCTCTTGCCTGGGCTCATGCCTAAGTTCATGGCCCTGATGCAGCCACAGTCTGTGTTCATGTCCATTGTCCTTGATACCACTAAAAGCAGAGAGGGTAGAGCTGTATGCTATGCAGAGTGGGCCTGGCCCCTCACGGGGGGCAACATTAGGGAAAACTGGTCTTGTCCGTCACCAGCTGAAGCACTCAGGAGAGAGGGCCTACACCTCACCTGGGCAGCATAGTAGCACTGACCCTGTTCACAGGGCCATAAGCAATCTGGCCCTGGGAGTGTGAGAAAAGAACAAGTCATGCCCCTCTCATCTGCCATATGGTAGTGTGGGTGAGGGAAAGATCCTCTTCCCACTTCTCCTACCGTGCCCAGCTGGTGAGGAAGCTGACCCCTTTACCAGCTACAACACTCAGGAAAGCAGGCCCTGAACCTTGTCTGGACAGCACACCAGTGCTGACCTTACTGAATAGAGCACAGATGAGCTGGCCCCAAGAATGTGAGCATGGAAGACCTGGCCCCATCCCTCATTTGTCATATGGTGACACGGGGTCTGAGAGAAATGTGTCCCTATCAACGGGTTACAATTGACCCTGAGGTCAGAAGAGGAGGAGAGCTGTCCCTGCCCCCTCACCAGCTGCAGCGCTTGGGAGAACAGGGGCTGAACCTTGCTTGAGCAGCACAATAGTGCCAACCCGGATGGAGAAGGTGTGGGTGAGCCAGTGATGAGTATGAAAGAGCCATCTCCACTACTCTTCTGTCATGTGGCAGTGGCAGCATGGATCAGAGAGCGATCTCCCACCCCCACCAAGGACTGAGGCAGGTGGGAGAACTGTCCCTATTCTTAATCTGTTATGTGGCTGCATGGGCAGGGGAAAGATTCACGCCTACCCCACTCCCAGCTCACCACCCATAAATGACAGAGGCAGGTGGGAGAGCTGTCTTCAGTATTCATCTGTCATGTAGCAGCATGGACAGGACAGAGATCTCTCCACTGTTCATCAGTGCCTGAAGCAGATGGGAGAGCTGTTCCCATCATTCATCTCTCATGTGGTGGCATGGTTGGGGGAGATATCTTGCCTCTACCCCTGCAGCCTCAGGTAAGAGAGCCTGCCCTGAGGTCATAAGAGCTGGAAATCTGTCCCTGCCCCTCATCAGCTGCAGCACTCTGGAGAATGGCCCCTGCACCTTGACTGGACAGCTCAGGAGAGCTGGCCCTGAAGGTGTAGGTGTGGGAGAATTGCCCCTGAGGATGTGAAAGCCAGAGAAATAGCCCTGCCCCTTGCTCATCACTGCAAGCGGTTAACTAGCCAGGGCAAGGCTGGAGAACTCACCATGGTGGTGAAGACAAGGGAGAGCTGGTGGGCTGACCAACCCTGCAACTGCCCAAACAAAGAACCACCCCAGTATCTACCCCAACTGTGATCTGCTGAAGCACAGGATGAGGGGCGTCAGTCCTGCAGACCCAGAGATACAGGATTTCCATGACACAGGGAAGCAACTCTTTCAAGAAGAGTCCCAGTGCAGGCCCAGTGTCAATAAATAGTATAGCAGAGACCAGGGGCCTTGAACCAAACTCATGATTCTTTGTGATGAACACCTGCGTGTAAATATATATGAATAAATGGGGTTCACTGCATGACTCACTGGGTCACACTGCAGCTTCCATGGAGAGATTTTCCCTTTCTTCCTCTTTTTGTATTTTTTTCTTTTTTATCATAAATTTAATTTTGTTTTATGTTTGGGGAGGAGGTTGCAGGGGCATAGTATATACAATAGTATAAACAATATCATGAGAGTCTCACAATTAAAGTAGCTCTTATATGCAACATTTTCAAATTCGTCTTTAAATTTTTAAGATTAAACATTTCAGGTACTGTGACCAATACTTTTACTTTTTAAAATGTATCACAGTTGGTTCAAGACTTAGGGAACTGACATGGGAACATGCTGTTTGTGTTCCCATTCATGCTTCCATACTCCTGAAGTGTGCAGAGCTCCCAGCTGGCTGAAAACTGGTAGAACACTACTGCTATTTAATAAAACACAGTTAGAAAAGTGAATCTTACTTCAGGAATCGTTGTTCCCATAGAAAGAAACTCTATTTCTATGTGAATTGCCAGCCATTATTTGCAAAATGTATTTTTTACTTTAGGCATTGTTTGGTTAATATATGTATATTAATATATGTATGTACATACATACATACATACATGCATATACAAAGTTAAAGTATTTCATTTCAGGGATGTGGACCCTGAGAGCCATCAATGTGTCAGTAGATGGTCTATACCCATGTACTTACTGGCAGCATGAAGTGAAGAATTTATGTTTATCAACAGAGATGGAGATGAACATTAATGGCTAAAATAATGGGTGTGAGTAGAGAGATGTAGGTAATAAATTTAAAATGAAACTAAGTCAATATTAAATTCCCTACAATATAGGACTAAATCAATGAAAGAAACAGGTGTCTTCTGGGGTATAGAAAAATATTTGAAAATCTTATGATTCATAATAAATTAATATTCAAAATATAAAAAAAATTATGTAACTTCCCCCAAACCAAATCAAAAGCAATTAACTGAAAATGGGCACTGATTTGGAATAGCTATTACTCTGGAAAATATAAACAAATGCTTCATGAGACTAAGAAAGGAATATTAACATTGTTAAGAATTACAGAAATGGGAGTTAAACTACTAGGTGATATCAAATGACATTAGGATGGCTACACTCAACTCCAGCCACTTAGGCAGGCAGGCTAGCATCACATATCCCACCTCCTCAAGTCCAGTATTCTAGTCCCCCCCCTTGCTCTGCAGCAGGCCACCTGATGAGGCCAGCCTTCACTCCCACAGCTCACCTTTCTAGCTGATCACACAGACCTTCCCCTTCTAACTTCCCTCCCTGTACTATTTCTTTATCCTCACCAACAACTCCAGAAGATCGTCTCTGTGAAGGTAGAGGCCATCACAGCTAGGGAAGCAGGTTAACTACATACAGTCTTCACCGCTCCTTTCATTCCTCCAAGTCCAATCCCCAAGATGAATCCCAAGATCTGCAGTAGACCATGTGCTGCTGCCTATCCTTACTCTCTGCTCACATTCCCAGGAGACTAAACAAATCCTTGTGGAATTCTCTGCTTTCCTCTCTCCTCTGAAACATCTCTATCTATAAAAATCTTAAGTCTAAAAATCTCAGGCTATAAAACATCAAGGAAATCTGAGACACTATGAAAAGAGCTAATCTAAGAATAATAAGTATAGAAGAGGAAAAAAAAGAACAGGTTAAAGGCACTGGAAAATATTTTCAACAAAATTATAGAAGAAAATGTCCCTAACCTAAGGAAGGATATATCTATGAAGGTAAAAGAAGTATACCAAATGCCAAATAGACTCGTCGAGAGAAGGAAGTCCCCTCAGTACATAATAAAGAAAATAATAAACATACAGAACAACAACAAAAAGATAATACAAAAAGGTGCAAGGGAAAAAGGCCAAGCAACTGATAAAGGTAGACCTATTATAATAACACCTGAAAAAATACATCAATTAATTAATTAATAATAAAATAAAGCCAGACACTGGTGGCACAGGCCTTTTATCCCAGGACTCAAGAGACAGAGACAGGCAGATCTCTGAGTTTGAGGCCAGCCTGATCTATGGAGGGAGGTCCAGAACAACCAAGACTATACAGAGAAACCCTCTCTTGAAATAATAATGTATAACAATATTATATCTAATATATGCATCTATAAATAAAATAGATTATATAAATAATATCTATAAATAACATATAATAATAAATTAATAGAATAATACCTAACTTCTCAATGGAGACTTGAAATTCAAAGGACCCTGGGTAGATGTTCTAAAGAATATAAGAGATCACACATGCCAGTATAGACTACTATAATCATCAAAACTTTCAATCACAATAGATGGATAAAATAAGACATTCCATGATACAACCAAACTTAAGTGATACCTATCTACAAATTCAGTCTTACAGAAGTCAATAGAAAGAAAACTCTAACCTGAAGATGTTAACCACAGGGAAGAAAATACAATGAATAACTAAATATTACCAGACCAACAAATCCAAAGAGAAGAAACAGGAACATACACACTCCAACAACCACCACCACAAAAGCAAAATAATTGGAATCAACAGACATGTCTCATTTATATCTTACAACATCTTTGGATACAATTCTTCAATAAAAGGACACAGAAAAACATAACGGATAGAAAACACATGTTAACATCAAGGATAGACATCACCTCTGGGTAAAAGGGTAGAAAATAGTATTATAAGAAAATGGAACTATAACGTTCACTTGTGTAGCCAGTTTAATGTTTGACAAAAATAGACTTCAAACTAAAACTATTCAGAACGGATGGAGTCCCTACACTTGATAATCATTAAAAAGAAAAATCAACCGAGAGGACAATACAATTTCTAACAGCTATGCACCAAAAACAATGGCACTTAAGTTCATAAAAGAGACAACATTACAGCTTAAATCACATATTGACACCTACACACTGATAATGGGAGATGTCAATATCCTACTTTCATCAATAGACAGGTCATCCAGGCATAAACTAAACAGAGAAATCCTCAGTCTAAGTGATATCATAAACAAAATGCACCTAAAGATATTTACAGAACATTTCACCCAAATCAAATGAATATACATCCTTTGTAGCACCTCCTAGAACATTTTCCAATACTGACAACATACTTGAATACAAAACAATATCTACAGAAAATTGAAATAACACCCTGCATTCTATTTAAACACCACACTCGATATCAAAACCAGAAAACTTACAAACATATGGAAATGGAAAATCACTCTACTGAATAAAAATGTGTCAAGACATAAATTAAGAAAGAAATTAGAGTTCCAAGAATTTAATGGAAAATAATATAAAATCTACCAAGCTTATGAGATGCCATAAAGGCAGTTATGAGGCAAGTTCATAGAACAAAGAGCCTTCCTTAAAGAGACTGGGGAGACATCATACTAGTGAATTAACAGCACACCTGAAAGCTTTAGAATGGAAAGAAATCACACTCAAAATGAGTAGACCACAAAAAGTAATCAAACTCAGGGATAAAAATCAACAAAATAGAAACAGACACATACACACACACACACACACACACACACACATACACACACACACACACACACACACACACACACACACACACACACACACAAGACGAGCTCCTGCCTTTTAGAGTGTTCCTATGAGGAAGAGAGAGAAATAAGAAGTTTTCAGATAGAAAGATAGTATAGACGAGACAGACAGAAACACAAGATAGCTTTGGGAGGACTGGGATCAAAATCTATTGGCCCCTTCTGTCTCTTCAAAAGGGCTTTTTATAACAATGCCAAGGGGTGGGGCAAAAGACCTCCCCATTACTAGATCAAAGCATACTGCATAGCCAAGTGCAGAGCCTTCCAAATACCTGGCAACCATGTTTGTAGGCCAATCATTCTCCTATGCAGCCCTGCTGGGTAAAGCAAGCTCAGATTTCACTAGAAACCTCTGTGGGTCTACATACACACACACACACACACACACACACACACACACACACACCAAAAACAAAAACAAAAACAAAAAACAAAGGATCAAAGCAACAAAGAATTGGTTCTTTGAGAAAATCAGTAAGATTTATAAACCTTTATCCAAATTAATCAAAAAGTGGAGAGAGAATATCCAAATTATCAAAACTAGAAAAGACAGGGACATAGAAACAGACATTAAAGAAACTCAAAGCATCATAAGGACATTAAAAAATTGTACTTCACAAAATTGGAAAATCTAAAAGAAATAGATATTTTTGTTAATATATACCATTTACCAAAGTTAAATCTAGATCAGATTAATAATTTATACAGACACATAAACCTCAGAGAAAAAGAAGCTTTCATTAAAGTGATTCTTTGGGAATTTCACATCATTCACCCCAATCCTGCTCACCTCCCAGTCCCTCAATATATTGCCCTCACCCCTGCAGCATTTGCTCCAAAAGACCACCCCAAAATCAATTAAAAACAAACAAACAAAATACCTAGCTCCTCTGTCTTTCTAACACCTCTTCATTCATGCTAGTGGCATTGGGTGTTGTGGTGTGTCACAAAGTATACCCTTTTGTCTGATCAGTCCCACCCACAAAATGTTCACTGCAATGAGTCATTGGTCTGGTTCAAGGCCTCTGGCACACCATCATTACAGGGCCCTCACCAAAACTCCTCCCTGATATCCTGCTATTGTGCTGAGTCATGGAGATCCTTCAGTTATCATTCTGCAAGACCAGTCCCTTCATGTAATCCAGCAGGTCATAAATGGGGTGGATAGTAGGGTGGACCAACTCAAAGCCCTGGATGTGGTCCTGGATGGCAGCTGAGCTGGTTTATCTGGGCTGTTGGGACTGGCGTCAGGTCAGGTGAGGGGCAGGGCGAACTCTCTATGCCCATGCCCTTGGGTCCAGCTCTCCCATGCCTATGGTGAGGGGTGAGGCTTCTCTCTCAAGTGTAAGGGCCAGCTCTCTTGCTGCAATGTCCAGGTAGGGGCAGGGCCAAGTATTCCAGGGCCAGTGAGGAGCCGAGCAGGTTCACATGGTTCCTATGACCCTCTGTGGCAACACAGGCCATGAACATCATCATCACGTACCCCAAATGCAGTGGCACCACAGACCCAGACATGGTCCTTGGCAGCAGCTCAGCCTGATGTCACCAGGGCCCCAGTGGCAGCATAGGTCACCCAGATCAGTATGGCCCAGAAGTAGCAAAGCTCTTGGACACCAACATGGTCGCAGGTAGCTAGCAGGAGCCAGGCGATTGCACAGCCCTTGGTGGTAACAGGAGCCATGGTCATCAACTCAGAACCTCCCTACTGCTGGGCCATGGACCCAGACATGGCTCTAGGCAGCATTCTAGGCCTAGATGACACCATGGTCCTGAGTGGTAGTTCAGGCCACCCAGATCGACATGGCCCCGTGGTGGCATGACCCTTAGACACCAACATGGCCATGGTTTCATCCTAGATCCTGGGCATCTGTGTGGCTTTTGCTGTTACCATGGACCATGGATATCAACACAAATCCAGGCTGTGATAGGACCATGGATCCAGATATGGTTACTGGTAGCAACCATGGCCCCATGTTGCAGCAAAGGCCACTCAGACCAGCATGATCCTCAGACAAAAACATGGCCACAATTGGGAGAGCCTTAGACTGAAAGGTGGAAAAGATTTTCTGAACATAACTGTTAATAAAGGCACTAAGATCAACAATTAATAAATGGGACCTCATAAACGTAGAAGCTTCTGCATTGCAAAAGGACATTGTCATTCTGCCAAAGTGGCAGCCTATAGAATGGGAACAGATTTTTACCAACTACACATTCAAATGTGAGGTAATATCCAAAATATATGAGGAACTTAAATAACTAGATATCAAGAAACCAAATAATCTGGTTTAAAAAATGGGGTACAGATCTAAACAGAATTCCCAAAAGAGGAAACTCAATTCATTGAGAAACACTTAAAGAAATGTTCAATATCCTTAGCCATCAGGGAAATGTAATTCAAATTACTTTGGGATTTTTATATTATACCCATCAAAACTACTAAGATAAATAAAACAAGTGACAGCTCACCCTGTAGAGGATGTGGAGTAAAGGGAACATTCATTGATTTCTGATGGAAGTGCAATCTTTTATTACAACTACTATGGAAATCAGTGTGGGGGTTCCTCAGGAAGACAAGAATTGATCTACTACTCTTAAGCATATACCCAAAGGACACTTTTTCTTACAACAGATACATTTGTTCAACCATGTTCATTGATGCTCTATTCATATTAACTAGAAATGGAGACAATCTAGATGTACCTCAATAGAAAAATGGATAAAGAAAATGTGGTATATCTACACAACTGACTATTACTCAGCCATAAAAAAAAATGAAATTAGTCAAAGAGAGAGAAGAGGAATTCTATGAGCAAGAAAATCAAGATCATGATGGGGAAACCTACAGAGACAACCAAACCAAACTAGTGGGAACTCATGAAAGTTGGATCAGTGGCTGTGGTATATATGTATATGTAAATGTGTTTGTGTATGTGTATATGGATGCATGTAGGTGTGTATATGACCATATGTGTGTGTTTGTCCGTGTGTGTGTGTGTGTGTGTGTGTGTGTGTGTGTGTGTGTGTGTGTTGTCTTCACTGGGGTGTTGAAATTTTCTCCTTTTCTGGATACTGTCTTGGAAACATGTGCATGTCTATGAGTTAATCCATTTCCCTTGTTATCAAGGTTCTGACATCTGGTCCCTAATGACCTCTGAGTCTCTATTTCTGTGCTGTCAGGGTGACATCTGCTTTGGCTTCATGTATTACTTATTTACATCTTCCCTCTTACTTTCCTGGTTGTCTAGCTGAGGCTTTGCCAACTCATTAATCCTTCGACTAGGGTGTTCTTTGTCTAATTCATTACTTTGTTGTTGTTAGTCTCTGTTTCACTCATTTCTGCTAAATTTCTATGTTTGTTTTTTTCTGTCAGTTTTGAATTTTTTTCTTTTAATTCTTTTTGCTTAGGTACAAGGTTATGCTGTGAATTTTAGATATTTACTGCTTATTACTGTACTAATTAATTGTATGTTTGCCTATTAGTATTCACTTAGGCACTTTGTAATAAACTGTGATATATTTTCTTTTCTCTTGTATTATTAAAAAATTCTTGATTTTCTCCCTTGTTTCAGTGATTGTCCACAAGTAAGTTGTTTCATTCCCATAGATGTGTATAATTTGCATAGTATCTGTTGGCATTTCCCAATTTTATTGTATGTAGTTTTGAAAGACTCTCAATAATTTCAATTTAAAAAAATATTGAAACTTTTTATGATATACAAGTGATCTATGCATTAAATGTTATATGTGCTGTTGTGAAAAAAATAATTTTACAGGTATGGAGCAGAGCCTTCTGTAGATGCCTGCTTCATTTATTTGATTTAGTGAACACTCTAATTTGGTTGTTTCTTTAACTAATGGCTATCTACTTCAACATTGCTATAATTACATCAAATAAATCATAGTACAGTGTTTGTAGAAGTGTAGCTAACTATCTTCAAAGGAGGTAGAGATCTCTGCCTTTCCTTCTTACATAATCAAAGCTCAATAACAAACAATTAAATAAAAATTAGTTTATTTAGTGTTTACTGTGTAGGAAAGCTTTAAAATTATTATGAAAAAATATAAAGAAATGCTTTGAAATTTAAATGGTGAAGAATGGCCCATAATAAAGTGTTTTGCAAAACAAACAGAATGTGTTCAATGGACAACACAGTCATAGTCATTTAGGGAAGTAAAGAGAAAAATTGAAATTAGTGTATATTTAAAATCATTAGATAAAATGAATCCAATTCATATGTCAGACTATCTAATATATATATATATATTAATATGACTGGAGGAAGACAGTTATCCACTTAATACTAACAGTAATAATAACTATTAGCAATAATGAAGGTGTTCTTACATATTTTGTATATGTACTGGCATTGAGTCAAATGTCTAAGTTCACATGGTAACACTTAAAAGGTTACAATGTGAATCTTAAAAGGTCTTACTAATAAAAATTTCAGAGCCAAGTATTGAGGTGAACGCTGAAAGATCAGAGAAACAGAACCAGCCACATCCAACCTCACCTCGCCAATTCCTCAGCTGATCCTGTTTCTTCAACCTGGAAGCCTCTGTGTTCTCATCCAAATGGATCTCAGCTGAACTGCTGCTAAAAGCTAAAAGCTTAAAAAAGGCTCTAGTTTCTAGTCCTGGTGCCTTATATACCTTTCTGCTTTCTGCCATCACTTCCTGGGATAAAGGGCATGTGTCACCATGCCTGGCTGTTTCCAGTGTGGCTTTGAACTCACAGAGATCTGGATGGATCTCTGTCTCCGGAATGCTAGGATTAAAGGTGTATGCTACCACTGCCTGACCTCTATGTTTAATTTAGTGGCTTTTCTGTTCTTTGACCCCCAGATAAGTTTATTAGGGTGCACAATATATCAACCACATCACATATGGTAGCTGGATGCTTTAACTGATCTATACTTCCACTCTTTCATATAATTACTTTTTAAAGTAACATTTTGAAAAGAAAATTAAATTAAAGAGAAAATCATCTAGTTTTATTAGGTATTGACAAGGCAATTTCTATATGTCAACTTTGAAAAGCACTTAGTAGATTATTATATTTCTCTTATTAAACATAAAAAATGTGTTTGGGTAAACTTTTTAAGTGTTGATAATGTTAATTTTTATAGTATTAACATTAATATTAATTAATATTCATTCTTAGCTTTTTATTATACCTTCTCTCATTGAACCTTCAGTAACTTAAGAGTCTTTAAATGCATTCATTTTGAAATGAGCATAGTAAGAATACTCCTAATATTGTAGAGACAGTTAGTTTTGTTGTCTAAAAGAAACCTGAGATTTTTCTGAGTTTTCTGAGACAACAGAAGTATGAATTCAGTCAAGGTTCTGACTTAGGCTAGCTTAATCACAATATATTAGTCTAAGAAAGATTTTAAATAGAACTTATTTGTTCAGAGTCCACAGTTACTAAATCATAAGACGGCAATAATTTGGTAATTTTTAGCACACTTCAAAATTAGACCTGTTTCACCTCTCTTAAAAAGTAAAGTATACTTGACTTATTCCTGACCTAATAAATCAGCTGAATAATAGGTTTTTCATAATGAAATTTATTCTTAAGAATAAATTTGAGTAAATGTAATGATATAATGAGTTATTTCCCACTTCATTCCAAAGTAGTGCAAAGCTCAAGTGGATCGTATGATTGGAAAAGAAGAAAAAAGTCTTCAGTCAATTTAATTAGAGTCATTCATTCTTTTTCATTTCCTTCTAATACAAGTATTTGTTTTATTAACTGGTTTAATAAGAATATAAATGTCAATAAGGAAATGAAACCATGGCCAAACAGATAATGTAGAAATTTGTCTGGAAGCTGGAAAAATGAGCTCTGGGTCAAAAATTAATGGTTTCTAAGTATTCTCTGGACAATTGCTTCAAATGACGCTACCAAGCTAGGCAAGGAGTTTTAGACTTGATTTTTATAAAATTATTTGAAACATGGAAATTAACTACAAACACCTTCAATCTTCCTCCATTTTTCTGGCAATATAAAATCAGGCAAAACAGAATAATGGAATATGAATGGGTTAAGAGAGGAACAAGAGGGAAGGTTAGAGCAGGTAGTGTGTGTGTGTGTGTGTGTGTGTGTGTGTGTGTGTGTGTGTGTGCAGCAAATACTAATGACTTTTGAAAATGGAAACTACTACTGTGGAAGCTTCCTAATTTATATCCATATACATATATAAAAGATATTTAAATTGAATTATTCTATACTGGGAGGGTAGCAATGCCTCCTCTAGTTTTCCCAGGTGATCAAATAAGAGCCCAGTGCCTGGCATGGGTTGACTCTTTTCAAGTTCCTGGTCAATGAGGGTTCATTGACTTCCCCAGCCATCAATAGTTACTGCCATTGTTCTTAGTTTTCTACCGAAATTTGTTGGTCTGATCCTATTGTTAAAGACACTACATAACTATGTACTTGAGTAACAAGACATGGAGAAGTCAAGCTGATGCTGACCTAGAACCTTCATCCATAGCTTTTCTAGTGTTTAAAGGTGTTATTCATGCTACTGGAGAAGAAAGTAATCAACAATCATAGCTATCTCTGAAGCCAACAAGATACAATAATGACTACCTGGGCAAGATATCCCTACTATACAGTAGTGCTGTGAATGTTATGGGAATAACCAACCATTTCCTGGTTGGCTTCATCCACCACTGTATGGAATGCTACCGTAGCTATCTCCCATGGAAGCTTAAGGCCTGAAGACTGCTCCCATACTGAAATTTCTCCTATCTACATTAGTTAAACTTTCTGTCTTGACCACTTGCGTACTATAAACCCTGCCTCCATTTTATCTGTGTGTAATAAGTCTACCTCCTTGTTCAGCTCTGTGCAACAATCCTGCTTCTTTGTTCAACTTATATAGTAAACAGGTTGCTGAAGTTTCTTCAGCTGTGAGTCCAGGCCACAAAATCCTAGCTTTCTGTACAGGTGTCTATCTGTGTTTTTTTTTTTTCATTCCCTTACTGTTCAAATCAGAGATTTTTAATTTAATAAAAATTAACGTGCTTAATGGTCAGACAAAATAAATAAAATTATATACCTTTTTAACCATGTAATTTGATAATGAATACTGGATCCATAATGAAATGTTGAATATTAATTCAAATTCTTTTAGGTTGACTCTAGAATGAAGACACATGGAATGAATAAAGCTCATGGATGTCAGGCTTTACTAAAAGTCAAAAGTGCTACAAAGATGGCTCAGTAGTAAAGACAGCTAACTATTCCTGCAGAGGACTCAGGTTCAGTTAACAGCACCGACAGCTCACAATCATCTATATCTTCAGTTCCAGGGAACCAAATATCTTACATTCTCCTTGGGTACTTATATACACATTGTGATTTAAAAACTTATCAGGTACACACATAAATACAAACAACAAATAAATACTTTTTTAAAGTGACAAAAGAAAACAGTAGAGGAAGTGAATGATACTTCAAGCATATATATATATTTGAAGATCAATAATCCTTTTGTCAAACTGATCACAGGATGAAAGAATGGGATAGGGGAATGGATGAAGAGGTAAAAATGAAAAAAGATATATGGTGGGAGGAAGGGAGAGAAGAAGAGAAGAGAGGGGAGAAAGTAGACAGGGGGTGGAATGGAATTTAAATTATGGGAATTATGAGTACTTGTGACATAAAATAATTTAGAGATTTAAGAAGGAATTCTATAAATGGTTGTATGAGTATCCAGTATCTCTATAATACACTGGATAATTTTTATTTAAAAAAGATACCAAACATACTGAAAAGGAAGAAATAATCTAATGATTTAATGAGTTGAATTGATAGTAATGTTAGATATAGTTTTTCAAGTATTTAAGAAGGTATTTTTACCAATTCTTCAAAAGCTCTTGCAAGAAATGAAATATAAAGCAACATTTCTGAAATAAATCCACTACTATCCTGAAATTAAAAGTTGATGGACACCACAAGAGACTACAGGCCAGCGTATCTTGTGGAAGCAGGTGATGATCCTTTAGAAACAGCCAGCTGGGCAGTGGTGGCACATGCCTTTAATCCCAGCACTTGGGAGGCAGAGGCAGGCTCATCTTTGTGAGTTCAAGGCCAGCCTGGTCTACAGAGCGAGATCCAGGAAAGGTGCAAAGCTACACAGAGAAACCCTGTCTCGAAAATTAAAAAAAAAGAAAAGAAAAGAAAAGAAACAGCCAGCGAAGCTAGCACAGGAACACAGACTAGCAGAAGTGTATGAGTGGGATTTATTTTAGGCTTTCATTTAACATTTCAACTAAGCTTCCTAGGATAGGAAGGATCTTTTTCTTCCAGGTCCCTATCACAAAATTCTCAGATCCTTCTGACCCTCATTGACAACGCTTTTAATACACATTACTTTAATGAGTTTGTCCAATACAACCCATTTTATTTATTTATTTTATAACATATTTCTAATGTTTTCTTTTCCTTTCAGCATTAAACAAGGTTTTATTTGCTATTTACTTCTCTTATAACAAACATGTTGTTTTTTCCAGTTTCATGGAGTACATTTTTTTTCTTTTATTGAAAATATTTTTTTTCATACAATATATTCTAATTAGTTTCCCTCCCCTCAACTCCTTCCTGATCCTTCCCACCTCCCGTTACATTCAATAAAACACCCATTTTTTTCTCTCCTTAGGAATCAAACAGGCATCTTAATGTCTAAAATCAAAATAAAATAAAACAAAAACAACCTAACTGGAATAGAAAAAAAAGTAAACAAACAGAAGAAAAAGAACTTAAAAAAAAAGTACAAGAAACATACATATACATCCAAGTTTTTCAGTTTTTTTGTCTGATTTCAAAGTCACTTAAATATTTTCAGAAGTTGTCATATAACGAATCCATTTCCATGTACCAAACATCCATCAACTGTAATTCAACAAAGGGAGTGGGATTTTGGTCCTGTGTGTTAAGAGATTTACTGTGAGGAAATCTTCTACATCGTGAGAATTTCTGGGCAGAGAAATCATAAGGCAGTTCATCCAAATGGATCCAGGCAGAACATCAAAGCTGAATTCCCACGGTACAGACATTTCTCTCAGAATTGCTGTAAATACATAAATGGGCATAAAGGGTACTGTAGGGTTGTTTGCATGAGGGAAGTTATCTGAAATTATCTGGAGGTCCTGAATCAACAGGTGCAAGGGGCTTAAGAACAAAATTGAATTTCCCTTCACAGTGATTTTAAAGATCATTTAAAATTGATTTTTTTTAAAGTCAGGAAACTTACATTCAATTTGATCACATGGTTTAAATTATCACAATCAAATAGTGGTTCCTTCCATTAATAGTTTTCAGAAAAGCTTCTGGAAACAAAACAGAAAAAAGCACACATTTTTTCTTTCTGTTTTCAAACTTATTTTAATTTTGTTAAATCTTGTTTATCTGTGTTTGTCAGTACGTGGGCAAGTGCGCATGAAAGCAGGTACCTGTAGAGGCCCAAGGCACGTTGGATCCCCAGAATTGGAGCTACAGGCTGCTGTGAAATTTCAGTCTCTGAAACAGCAGTATGTGTTCTTAACTGCTAAGCCAACTCTCCATTTATCACATCTGTCCTCATTACCCTAAACTATGCTTCCTTTCTGCTTCTTTTAATGTTTGTTAGTATTTAGCCGGTGTGGGTAGCTGTGTATCACACGCTTGCCTGTTGCCTGGGGAGGCCAGAAGAGAAAATGGATTTTCAAATAGTGGTAAGCAGCCCTGCGGGTGCTGGGAATCCAACGTGGTCCTCTGGCAGAGCAGCCGGTGCTCCTGACTGCAGAGCCTTCTCTCCAGCACCCATGTTTAATTTTTAATGAACTACATTTGGAGAAGGACCATTAGGTCCTCCAATGTAAACAAATTACTATTTGTGTCCTTTAGGCTATGCTTTTCATATTCAACTAGATTAAGAACATAGTGTTGATAAAAGTTTGGAAAACAGCAGTAATAAATAGTTATGCATAATTCATTTAGTTCAAAACATACAAATCAGATGTTAATGGATTAAGGTTGTTTATTAAGGAATTCTGGTGGAGCAAAAGCTTATTTTACTATGAAAAGTTAGGCAAAATGTTTCTATTCTGTGCAACTGATACATACATTTTAGTGCAATAAACCAAAATTCTCTGCTTCTAGGAATGACATAGTGACAGGAGGCAGATGTGATTTCTCAAAAATGTTAGAAAATAAAATACTCAACCAAATATATGGGGCAACACCATTTAGGCAAAGAAACTTAGACAAAAATCATTTTTATTTTTAAAATAAAAAACAGAATTTATGACCAATGAGAATTATCTTAGCCTATTTGTGGACTTGAATTTCTGAGGTAGGGAGCTAAACAGGTAAATTAAGGCAAAAGAATTGCTAGAAGACACAATGTAGAAAAATGAAGGAGAGTGTTTAGAAATCATGTGAGTGTCCCCTACAATCACTGCACTGAAGATCATATTGCCTGTGTGCAGGCAAAGATTCTAAGATGAAGCACGCACCTTGTTCTGCTGGGATGGGAAACGATTGGTGTATTATGAAGTCACTGGTGTTCTGGTGGAGCAGAAGTGACAAGTCCCCACTGAACTGTCAGCACATGAAATTAAACATCCAGATGTAGTCAGGTCTCACAGTACGGAGCACAATGGAAAGTAATGACCACCTCCAGTAAAGGAGCCCTAAACCATGGCACCATCACTATTACGAAGAATTAAAGCCATCTAGAAGACAAAAGCATTTCTTGGTAATATAAACGCTAGTTACGCCAACTAGCCAGATTATGAAGACATTATCCAGACAGTTCTACATGCATCACCACAAAATAAAAACTGAATAACAATTGAAACTCATAACCAAGGATCAAAGGAGTTTTCAAAGTAGGGTAGGCAATTCTTCAAATGTTTAAATTAGGAGACCCTGATTTGAAAGTAAATTTATCATATCAGGAAAAAGTCTGGTGTATTTTGATCAACATGATGATTTCTAATTCTATATAATTTTTTTCAGAAATTACATAATTTTGTTATTTCTCAAAAGTGAATAAAACTCAAGTATGAATAATTAACATATTTTATTTTTTTAATTTATTTATTTTTAAAAAGGTTTTTTTTTCATTTTATATACCAATCCCAGTTCCCCCTCCCTCCTCTTCTCCTACCTCCCCACCTTCTCCAATCCCATCCCCCGTCCTTACCTTGTGGAGTCAAGTGAGGTAAAGATCATGATGGGAAAAAAAACACAGAGACAGCTGACCCAAGCTGGTGGGAGCTCATGGACTCTGGCTTGTCAGCTGGGGAATATTCATGGGACCAAACTCGGCCCTCTAAATGTGGGTGACAGTTATGTGGCTAGATCTGTTGGGGGAGCCCTTGGCAGTGGGACCAGGACTTATCCTAGGTGTATGAAATGGCTTTTTGGAGCACATTCCCTGGGGTGGGATACCTTGCTCAGCCTTGACACAGGGAGGAGGGGCTTGGCTCTGCCTCAACTTAGTATAACATATTTTCTTTATCTGTTCTTTTTTTTAATTGGTATATATACTGACCAGTGTAGAATACACCAGAACACCAAAACTAAAATTTTATCTAACATAATATCCAGCTATGTCAGTAATTACTATACAGAGAAAGGGATCTAAATAATGCAGGATGACATAGTATTCACAACAGATAATACATTAATCTAAAATTGTGGTAAGTATGTCAATATTGTGTGCATGTACCATCTTCTCTCTTTAACAATATGACCAACCATACAGAGATTTTTTAAAACCACTACATTTTTCTAATAGTTTAAATGGAAAGGGAGTAAGTACTTAATAAATCAAATCCAAGGTAATGATACATGCAGTATGACTCACTGTGGATGGGCTTGTGACATGTGTGGCCCACTACCAATTGGGAGATACTTGAATTTACTCTTCATGTAGGAAGCCAATGGAGTCAGGTGATGTGCAAATGTGTTATGAGGATTGCAAATACTGTTTCAGAACTGCTTTCTGCTTTTCTATGTATGGACTGGAACGCTGGGCAGCTCTAAACTTTCCTTTTCTTTTCACACACAATGACTCATTTGTTTGTATTATCATTTTGTCCCTTGTAAATCATCAATAATATCATCAAGCATCATGTATATTTGGGCTGCAATAATTTTCAACCCTAGCTCTTTACTTCTTGCCCAGATTGTTATCTAAGACAGTCACTTTCAGACAATAGTCACAGTCTGGCTCTCTGGTACCATGTTAGCAATATTTTATTCAGGAAAAAAAACAGTTGTGCACTGTCACATTTTCCTTGAAAAGACAAAATAAATGATGAGCTAATTTTAAAGTAAACAGTATCTAATATATTATTGAATAAAATATAAACTTTGAATTTCTAAGATCAAACAAAGTTTAATGACTTTTTACTTTGCCAAGAGAAACTATACATTTTGCAGTGATTGGCCATGACATTTACTCAGAGAAAGCTGCTTCTGTGGAAACATTCACACACACTAACAGAATAAATCTATTTTCAAAGTTACTTATTTCATATTTACTTAAAATTTGGAGCTTCTTTGTTTGTTTGTTTTTTGAAACAGGTTTTCTCTGTGTAACAGTCCTGACTGTTCTGGAACCTGCTTTGAAGACCAGTCTGGCCTCATATTCACAGGGATTTCTCTGACTCTGCCCTTGAGTGCTGGGATTGGGGTGGATGGAGGGGGAGAGTAATGAAAGAGATGACTGGAAATGGGCAGTCTGTTTTCAGTGTCAGGTAGAAACCTGATTCAAGGAAAACCTTCATAAATCTACTGTGATGATGCCAGCTAAGACTCCTAGCAATAGTGGATACGAAGCCTGAACTCGCCGTCTCCTCTGATCAGATTGGTGACTACCTCAATTGCCATCAGAGAACCTTTACTCAGTAACTAATGGAAACAAATGCAGAGACCCACAGTCAAACATCAGGCCAAGCTCGGGGAATCCTGCTGAAGAGAGGAAGAAAGGATTGTAGGAGCCAGAGGGGTCAAGGGCATCACAAGGAAACCCACATCATCAACTAACCTGAGTCATTGGAACACATGGAGCCTGAACCACCCACCAAGGAGCCAGCATTGAACCAACCTAGACCCTCTACATATGACAGTTGTGTGGCTTGGTCTACTTTCAGAACTCCTAACAGTGGGAGCAGGTGCTGTTCGTAATGCTGTGGATGGCTTGTGGGAACCTATTCTTATACTGGATTATCTTGTCCAGCTTTAATACAAGGTGAGGTGCTTAGTCTTACAGCAACTTGATATGTCACACTTTGTTGATGATCATGGGAGGCCTGCTCCTTTCTGAACAGATATGGAAGGAGAGTGGATATGGAGGGGGGTGGGGGATGTGGAGGGAGGGAATAAGAGAAAAGGAGGGAGAGGGAACTGGGGTTGGAATGTAAAATTAAAAAAATAAATAAATAAAATAGAAAAGAAAGAAATGGACAAATGGATTAATACCTAAAATAAATAAATAGTAAAACAAAGAGCTTTTTCATGAAACACAGTAATATAATTACACATGAAGTCTGAAATTTAAGACATAGAGTTAAAATAAATATGACAAAAGCCTGAATTAATATTGAAATTCATGATACAATTTGATTAAAGTTTCCTAAATTCTAACCTTTGAGCTTGAATAAATCCATAGTCTCTTAGGCCACACACATAAATAAGCATAGTTCTAATTTAGGGGGAAACAGAAGAAAACTTCTCATTTAATTCAAAGATTTTCAAAATAATTCTTCAGGAATATCTATTCTGGGACAAGACCTGAATTCTCAGCAGAGGTAGCAAGCTGAACTGCTAAATCACCCATTTATTCACATCTAAAACAATGTACTTGTTTTTCTATGTTTTTTAGCTAAAAAACAGTTATCCCAGGAAGTCATCTTCATTTTATGATAATAAAATGATGAAAAATTTTCCTGTCTTGAAGAACAGGGTAAACTTTGATAATTAGTATGCATAATAAAATTTCTTTTAATTTCTATCAGCACAAAAAAAATCTGCATTGAAACTATTTAAGATTGAAAATGCAACTAAAGGTGGAATGAAGCTTTTAAAACAGTATTAGTTGGTAACCAGTTGGGGTTCTCTTCCCCCAGTAAACCTTTTTCTCCTGCTCTCAGCATTCCTTAGCTGCCTGTAGTCTTTTGTGCATCATAGAGATCTCCTGGACTTTCCACTATCCATGAAATGTAGCCAAGAGAAGTATAGAGGGATGGTTGGAGCAAATGATTTACTTACATTATAAACTCAAAATCTGAGAGAAATAATTTAAAAAATAATTGTATTTTCATTACTTGATAAAGCTTGGGAAATATTACCAAAATTCATGTTTTCAGGCCTTGAGTGTTCTAGGGATAAATTGAAAGTATTGAGAGTAAGAAAGAGGCCTCTAATTTATCGCTAAATGGATTACACTAAATGCAAATACTAGATATCAATTCCCACCTGTGAAAACACATCAAAATGCAATAATTTTCAATAGTCATTAGAAAACTATGTGTTTAGAATATCTCTGTGAGGACAGAATATTTATATTCTCTTAGTTATAATGATTTCTCAACAATGAAAAAAAATAATTGCATTGAATTTTCTTTATTTATGGTATAGGGAGAGATTTTTTTTCCAAAAATATTTTTAATCATAAAAGAGTAAAATTTTAATGAAACATTAAAACAAAAGTCTGTTTCCTTAGGAAAAGCAGTAAAAATTCTTTCTGAACTTGTGAAAAACAGAGAGATAACAAACATTACCAATGCTGAGAAAGAGAAAGGAGACATAATGACAGATTTTTGAGTTATTTAAAAAATGTATAAGATTGGTATGGACAGTATAGAATTATACAATACCCTAGGAAACTTGATAAAATGGGCTATGTCCTTAAGAGGAAAAGTGGTAAAGCACGTTGGAAATCAACACATTATCTCACATCTAGTAAAGAAATATGTAAATTATAGAGAATATTTTTTCAGGCAAGAACTCTAGGGTCAATAACACTGTTGATAATTCTATCAAATGTTTCTATAGTGAATATTGCATCTCTGTGATGAAATTCACTTAAAGGTATAATATGTATAATTATCTTTTATAAATTTGAAAGATTAACTGTTAAAGTCTTGTAAGGTATTTTTTAAATCTATGTTCACATGGGACATTTGTTTGTAGTGCAATATTGTAGAGGTTTGATTAAATTTCTGTATCAGAGAAATGCTGATTCTATAAAGTCAACTGGAACATATTATTCCTTTTTAATTTTCAAAATATTTTGAAACACAAATCATTTGATCCATTTTTCTGTGTTCTTTCTTCCCCTTCCCCCTTGCTGTGTCCTTTTTTTAATCATTCTTTTCTTAACTACTTTAAAATTTTTGAGTTACTAATATAATTACATCATTTCTCCCTTTCCTTTCCTACCTCCAAAGCTCTCATATATACCTAGGTGTTCTCTTTCAGAATCATGACCTCTTTTTTATTAATTGTTGATAGTTTATATATCAGAACTATATAGTGAGGATCAGAATGAACTGAAGACCTGACTTTAGTTGTATGAGAAAAGTGGGCCAGCAGAATAGAGAACTAACTACTGACAGAATAGTGATTCCGATTTTCCGATAGGAACCCAGCAAAATTCTTATTAAATTGTCCACTCAAATTCTCATATAAATATATCATTCTTAGACATAAAAAGCCAACATTTCTCTATGTAATAGTCATTCTTTTTACTAAACCAATGACCAAGTGAATATTTTTTTTTCCTTTTCATTGTTTCCATGAATAAAAAATTAGGTCTTTTTAACTAAAATGTTTTAAATTATTTAAATTTGTCCTGCTTTCCTGCTACTTCAGCTTCATCTACTTCAGATCCTAGGAATGACCTTTCTAACTACAAAGGAACCTACAATATTTAATAAATAATGTATGACCCTGGAATGCACAAGATGTGATGCTTGACCAGCAGGGGCACTGTGAATGAGAGCTGCTGGGAAGAAGCCCTGTATGCAGACACCTGAGTGGTTAGAACTGTGGGGAGATGGAATGTTGCAGCTTCAGATAATTACTGAGCTACTTCTTGAAAGCCAGGAGAGCCATTCCTTGTCCACCTCTGTGTTAGAACTCACATCTTGTGATTAATAGATAAAAACATTTAGAATCTAATAACTTAGCAAACCACTATTTTCTTTTTTCTTTTTTTTTTTAATTTTTTTTTCTTTATTCGTAGCTTTGGGGACTATCTTGGAACTCACTCTGTAGACCCGGTTGGCCTTGAACTCACAGAGATTCCCTCTGTCTCTGCCTCCTGAGTGCTAGGATTAAGGACTTGTACCACCACTGCCCAGCTTAGTGTAGCATTTTTAATGTTAACAGTTAAGAGCCATAACAACAACTTTATTAATAACTAAGTATCTATTTTGTACAAATTTACATAAAGGAATTAGAGACAAAATGCTAATATTAAAGGAAAATAATTACACTTGTTTTTTAATTAGCTCCCATCTTGCCCAGGACTTCCCTTCTGAAGCACAGGTGAGTGCCCTAGCTTGCCCCGGACCCCATCCCTGGGCACCAGCAACTCCAGGGAAGACCTGCCCAACTTGGCCCCAGGTTCTGGTCCCTGGGCAGGTGCCCTTCTAGCCCCACCGGGAAGGATCTCCTTCTCCAAGACCCCTGGCAGACCCTGCAGTCTCCACGCCCTGCCCCCACGCCCATCCGCCTGAGCCCCAAGCCTCTTCTTGAGACTTAGAGGCTGGCCCCCAGCTCCCATCTTGCCGTGGATTTCCCATCTGGAGGAGAGAGAGAGAGAGAGAGAGAGAGAGAGAGAGAGAGAGAGAGAGAGAGAGAGAGAGAGAGAGAGAGGAGAGCACCCATCCTCCCCCGGACTTCCCTTCTGAACAAGAGCTTCCATCCTGTCCCGGACTTCCAATTTGGACAAGAGAGCTCCCATCTGGACAAGAGAGAGAGACTTCCTGAATCTGTCAGCTCTGAACCAAGTGTGCGAATAAGGCCAGGAACGAACCACAAGGAGATGGGCAGACGTCAAGGCAGAAACACATACAACAAAATGAATAGTAATACACCATCACCAGGCCCTAGCCCTCCTCCAACACCTAGACCTGAACATCAGAAATTGGAAGAAGCAGAAGAAAATAGCCTTATGAATGTCATTATGAAGAAGCTAGAGGCTCGTGTAGAGGAAAAGACAAAAAAAAATGTGAAGAACGCTGTAAACAACTAGAGGAAAGGGCAAACAAATTAGAAGAAATCAATAAAGTCCTGGAAGAGAACAATAAAATACTGAAAGAAAATCAAGAAAAATCAATGAAACAAATGAAGGAAACAGTCCAAGACCTGAAAAGGGAAATAGAAAAAATGAAGAAGACACTATTTTCTACCAATCCCAAAACTACAAATATCATCACAGAGCATCTTGGGCCCATAGAAAGTTTCACTCACCACACTGTGACTGCCTTTCTGATGTGTGTACTAATGTATTTTAAATTTGCCTTGATTTATTACTTTTTTCGTTCTGTAAAACTATAAAAACTTCATAAAGCTGCTTTCACATTGAAGCACAGAATGTAGAACTACCTAAATCTGTGTCCCTGGACCATGATCACATAAAATGGCCCTGGATTAAACTATGGACAAGCATTTTTTCTGGACAAATAACTAAGATATAAAAACTAGATATTAGTTAATTGTCATTGAATTATAGAAAAATTTTGTATGTCATTAACATAATCAATACAATGTGAGACATGTAGGTTCAGCATAACTATAGTTTTGTTCTAACAGAAAAATATGATTTGATTATGTTAGTGAATATTTAGTGATTACCTTTAATAATCATTAATTTATCAAAACATATTTGTTTTGTGATTATGACATAATGGAGAGACTGTCCAGGCACATGGCACATGGCAACAATTGTAGCAAATAAGGTCCCTGCACCCAGGGAACCTTTTCTTAGGACTATACTAGACTATAACACAAGTAACTCACCTTTACATCTCAAAATGTCCTCCTTTTGATGGAGAAAAGCAAATAATCCAAACTGTTAGGTTGAGGGAAATAATTTACTATTTAGAATAATTTACTATTTAGAAATCAATAGGAAACACCTTTTACTTTGTTCTCATAATCTATATAAACTACTAGTTGCTAGGATGCATGTTTTAAAGATCTAAAGATCGTATTACCATGGGAAAAATGATTGAAGAGACAGATTTAGTGTGTTCTTAGCTTGAAAGCAGCAGAAACTGACTCAGTTCAACTTGGCAACGTACAGACTTGTAATAAAAATTGAAGTCCCATAGACTTGAGAGCTGAAAAGTTGAACTGTGAAAAGGTTCCCTATCAGTGAAGCACTAGAGGTCTAAAGAGGAAAGTGATGTTTTGAAGGTTTATTATGTCCGCATGTTAACGTTGCTGTGAATGTTGCTTGGATTTAGCTTTTGCTCTTGAATCAAAGTTTAATTTTGAGGTAGAGCATATAATTGACTGAGATTGGCTCAACTGCCTTTCATTTGGCTTCTGAGAGTGGGGGAATCAAAATCTATTTCCTTTGGGCTTTGCATTTAAACGTAAATACAACTGATTTGCACGTCTATTAAAACAACAGCGGTTATAGGTGGGCTCACATAAAAACCAGCAGATGGAGCATGCACACAGGTAACAAACCAATCAACTGTCAGAGCATACATACAGGGTACAAACCAACCAACTGATGGAGCATGCACACAAGGGAAAAACCAAGCAACCATCATAGCATACACACAGGGTACAAACAATTAATGAAGCATATACCACATTGGCTACAAACCCAGCAGATGGAGCATGAACACAGAGTAAGTTTGTAGATGATTGGAATTTGCTGTTTGACACCTACTATCAGATTTGGTTATTCTTCATTACTTTATGCAATTTAAAGTATAAAAATTTAACAAATCCCTAGTTTGAGAACAATATATTTCTAGACCAGGTCATTTGGAGAAAAAAAAAATCATGCGTATCAATTTAGTCTGGGTATCAAATGTATTTTTCAAATACCCTCACCAAAAAAGTAAGCTGAATCATCTTTTTATAAACATTATCTTACTGTTTATGAGATATAATTTTAAGAGACTTTATTGTGATCCTTTGAAAAAGGAGTCAAATGAATGGGAAGTAAGTGTCTTTGGGTTAAATGTATGCTACCATACCATTGCCAGGAGTGATAACTAAATAAGATGTGCCTTTCGTTTTTTTATTTATTTTATTTTTCTTTATTAAGAAATTCTCTACTCACTCCTCATGCTATCTACATAACCCCTCTCCTCCCTCCTACCACCTCCCAGCCCTCTTTCCCAAGCCACCCCACATCCCCCAAATCGGGGTCTCCCAGGGAGAGTCCGCAGAGCCCAGCTCACTGAGCCTAGGCAGGTCCAAGTCCCTTCCCACTGCACCAAGGCTGTGCAAAGTGTCACACCGCAGGAACCGGATTCCCAGAAGCCTGCCCATGCACCAGGGACGAATCCGATCCCCCTGCCTGGGTGTCCCCCAAACAGTTCGAGCCAAACAACCGTCTTCTGTGTCCAGAGGGCCTAGTCCAGTCTCATGGGGGCTCTACAGCCTCTAGTCCACAGTTCATGGGCTTCCACTAGTGTGGTCGGATGTGCTTTTCTTTAAGCACTGTTGGCTTAGAAGCCTTCAGTTTGCCATCAACACAAACCTTGAGCTGACAACGAAGTGGGCATGCATATTCATCAAATTAATGCAGACTTACTAAACCTGTGATCAAGATTGCCTAAAATATTATGACCTTAAAAAAAAGTCAAAGCATGAAAAACAGAATTAATCGTAAAAGATCGGGAATAGCTCTAGTTTGGTGTAATGCCAAAAAATTAATTTAGATCTATATTTTAGCAATAGTCAATACAAGCCTGTCATTTCACAACTGAAAAGTCAATACTGAGTCTACCAGGTTGATCTCAATACTCGGGGAGTCTTTGCCCTGGAGGAGATGGGAATGGGGGGGTGGGCTGGGTGGAAGGGGAAGGATGTGGGAGGGGGGAGAACAAGGGAATCCGTGGCTGATATGTAGAATTAAATTATATTATTAAAAAAAAAAAAGAATCCAGTAAAAAAAAAAAAAAAAAAAAGAAGGCCGGGCAGTGGTGGCGCACGCCTTTAATCCCAGCACTCGGGAGGCAGAGGCAGGCGGATCTTTGTGAGTTCGAGGCCAGCCTGGGCTACCAAGTGAGTTCCAGGAAAGGCGCAAAGCTACACAGAGAAACTCTGTCTCAAAAAAAAAAAAAAAAAAAAAAAAAAAAGAATATAGCAGTTCAAGGCAGAAGAATCTAAGAGGAAGAAAAAAAAAAGAACCCGGGGGGGTGGACAAGAAAACCAACCAAACTGGTTTTGAACCCACTATAGTGACTTGGAGAAGAGCTCACTTCCAAAGGACAAAAGTTGTGGTGTCCGCACTACCTTGGAGTGCACTGTGGTGTCCGCACTACCTTGGAGTGCACTGTGGTGTCCGCACTACCCTGGAGTGCACTGTGGTGTTCTGCACAACTACCTTCTGTACTTGCTATTGCAGCAGGGTGGCGCACAATGATCTTCTCTATTTCTTACCAAAGTTCAATAAATTCACATAATAAAGCAAAAAAAAAAAAAGTCCATAAAAGAAAAGGACAAAACCATACCCATCAATGAATATGTACATAGTATTTAATGGCTTGGTTTATAAACTGATGAATTGTTTTGAGTTCATTAGTCCTCAAGCTAATTAGTTAATAATATGGGAAGTCCCATCATGGATACAATGGCCAATATTTAGTGAATTTTTGACAAGAGATCTAAGAGCTGAAATTATATCAATAGTATACTCACACACAGAGAAAATATACATATTTCTAGTTGAATATTCTAGTGTTTCATTTGACATAGTTTAAAATGTATATGCTTTATGTTGAGCAGGTATAGAAACAATGTCAACCGTATTTTTTAATATTTCATCTTTAAATTTAAATTCCAAATAGATTCTTTTTCTTACTGTTTATGGATTAATTAAATACAATAAAAATCTACAAAATTATTGTATTCCCCTTCTGTAATAGTGAATTGTTCTAAACTAGTTTCAAAGTTCTTAGTTTCACCTCTCTTTGAGTGAGTAGTCAGCTTTCATTGTTTGCAACAGAAAATACATAAACTATTATAGTTATCTAATGACTTAGACCTAGATATCCATTAGCTTTTTATAATTATAGAAATGACTGACCATTTCAAGTAAACTTACCAGTGATTGGTAAAACCAAACAAGCCAAAGATTTTGTTTTTAAAGATGTCCAACACAGTGAAAGAAATAAAAAATGCCCTAATTTGTGTTTTATGGATAAGTGAAGTTGTTAATGGAGAAGTCAGAAACTATTTCCTTTTGTATAAAATGGATGGTTTCTAGGATTCTCAAGTGGGAAGTTCCTCTGTGACTTCTGACTGAAATAGAGAGAAGATTAAGTGGACATGGCCTAAACCCCTGCTCTAGAAGCCGTGTGATGCACACAAGCTTACTGCTCTCAGATTTGCTATATTAACCATGGATAGCTTATCCAGGACTCATTCTTCTTCTTCTTATTTTCTTTCCCCCTCTGGTTTTACTTTTTTACCATTAACTTGTAATCAGAGGGCTATCACTGACCTAGATTCATGTCAATAACCTTCAGGATAATTGTTAACTGTGTTTATTAATTATAATACCCATCAGCCAGTTTTGAAGACTGACAATCTTCACAAAGAAATAATCTGACTTTATATGTAAACAATATTATATTCATTTAACCAAATGTTAAGTAAAGAAATATGTCAAAAATAAATTTTTGCAGCATCTCAATCTCATATATTCATGTCAGTCAGGAATTTATATACATTTAGAGTTTAAAGACATTAGTTGGGAATCATTTTAGTATTTACAAGCACAAAATGTATGGCTACAGGATTTATTGTTCACCTTTCTTTTTAGAAAATATGAGAGTTATTTCACATGCTGAGGAAATCCTTGACATTCATGCCCGATTCAGGAAGACACTGAAAAGAGCTACCATTGGAAGAGATATGGTCATACTCGTGATATTTAACCCCATTCAAATGTGTTAGTGCAGAAAATTTGAATTCCTCATTTCTTTTTACATTTCTTCTCCCCATCTGACACACGTGCAGAGAGAAAAACGATGTCTTTATAGTGTACAATTCACTTGAAATTGGGTTGGCGACATGCTACTTGCACTCATATTAATCCTTTTCCTGATACTGATAAGTACATGGATCCTTTTAGATTGCTGCTATTTGTGACAATCTTGGGCTAAAGTAGAAAATTTACTGCAAAGTAAGGAATGGATACCCATGAGTAAAGTCGTGAAATCGAAAGAGGAGATTAGTAGCGGCTCAGACATGCTCCATACTGCCTTATTTATTTCTTTGAGCTCAAGGTGAAACTAAGAACTTTGAAACTAGTTTAGAATAATTCACTATTACAGAAGGGGAATACAATAATTTTGTAGATCTTTATTGTATTTAATTAATCCATAAAACCATTGAAATAGTTTATGTCATCAAAAAAACTATTGAGAAAATAGGATTTATAAAAGATTGAGCTGGGGCTCAATATATGATATGATATATCATATCTATGCTAGAGCAAAGTGAAGAATTTAGCTTTGATCCATAAAGAGCCGCCAAGTAAATATTTTAGACTCTGAAGGCCATTTAGTGTCTATGACACTATATAAACCTTCAATTTCACTGTCAGCTCAGGCATACCAAATGACGTCTGCCATTAACACTCCAGAGTACATTCAGGTCTAAATACCAAAGAAATTTCATGCACCAGGAAATACCCATGTAATTTCTCATTGCTCAAAGCTTACATTTTTTTCTTTGGAAAAAAATAATCATAATACATTATTTTAGCTTGCTTTTTCTGCTTCTAGAATAGGTTCTACGCACCCTGCAGAAAGGATCAAATAGGACAGAACTAGCCCTTGGAAGTTTATCCTGTGTATCAGATTCAATAATCAAAGTTAGACAGAAGTTTATTCTTTAAAGTAAACTCTTACTCAAAACCTACTATGAAAGCACTATGTCTTTTAAAAAATACTGTGTTTTCACGAATACATATATGCATGCACTTGCAGGTAAGAATGTTATTAATCAGTCAACCTATAATTAGCTTTGTTGTGACTTCTAATTACTTTCTTGTCTGGAAAGAAGAAATAAGTCCATTGTGAGGGACCTTAAGGCCTCCAAACATCAGTGCCAGATTTACTTTGATCCATTTCAGTTCACTGGAATCTTTACCTTTAAAAGTATCAGGCAATTTTTAAAGAGTATTCAAACTGCTGTCTGTACGAAAATATCAAACTTGCCAAGAATGAACCTGGAATCTCTCACTCTGACCCCGGGGAGGTTAAAATTTAGTCCTCCAGCTTTCCTCATGTTAATGTTCCACTATACTTCAAAACTTTCATCTCTACACAGATTTAGTTGTGCAGTAGGTTTCATCTATAAAACATTCTATTCTTATTTTTATAAGAATTCATTTTATCATCATAAACCACAAAAGATAAATTGATCCTTTCTTTTTAAAAATACTATTAATTCTTCCTACATACTTGTCAAGAGCATTCAATTTTTATTCAAATAGTGAGTGAAAATTAGTTTGGGCAGTCAGTATTTGTTTCCTCTTTGATCTTTTCTGTGCATGAGTGTTTTGAATGTATATGTGACTCTATTTTCTCTCATATAATACCTTTCATGGAACCTCATCCTTCTCAGTCTGTGTCATATAATCCTCAATCATTATTGACATCATTTTAAATATGAATAACCTAAAAATAAGAAGTATATTCTTCTCAACTGCCTACATGCTTCAAATATAAGTAATCTCAGTTAAATGATGAAACTTTTTATAGCATTCTGTAGACCTCCAAGATCTTACCTCCCAAGATGTATCCTGTCAGAATCTTTTACTTTTGATTACAGGATGGACCTGTAAATGTGGCTATCATACTCTGTAGTGGTATTTGCTCCACCCATGACCCTGGGCTGTATGGTCCAAAGGAGGTGGTGCTTCCTGCCTTTGCATGTGACCTTCATTAGGAGTTGGAGAAGGGTCACATGCCCCTGCTCCCTGCTCTTGCCTGTGAGGTGCATTTGTTCCCGGTCAGACCAGAGGACAACTTCAGCTATCTACTCTGTTCTGCATTCATGAGTATACCACTTAAGTAAAATAGCAGCCTTAGATAACTTGCACTGATATGGATTCCTGTATATTGATATAGATGTAAACTATTCTTGTATTCTTATTTAAGATAATTTGTTTAATGATACAAATACAGAACTATATTTGTTATATTGTATACATTTCTACTCCTGTTTGAAATATTTTGTATATTGATACAAGTGTAATATTTTATTCATCATACTGTATGTATGTTCAACCTCTGTTTAAGACATTTTGTATATTAATGTATATTAAGGACATTATTGTCATATTGCATATTACACTATACATTTCTACCTCTGTTTAAGATATTTTGTGTATTGTCACAATTTTGAGGTCATTGTCCTTATATGTTACAACTGCTTACTGTCTGTTTACCTTGTTAATGTGAAGCCTTAGTCTTTAAGTTATTTAGGTAGTTAAGACTTACAGAACTATAATCACCCATGCTTGTCATTTCTATAGTTATGTTAGTTAGGTTGTCCAGATTTATAGAAACGTATGTCAGATGGATAGGTAATCTTCAAACACTTCATAGACCTAGAGAATATGGCATTTAAATGTTTTGATAACTTAGAATTCTGTTGACGTGAGACACAATTACTCCTGGCAGCACTGATCTGATCCTGAGAGAATGTTGGGCTTCTAAGACATTTCCATTTGGAAGTTTGTCTTCTTCTTGGCACAAAATGGTCTGCTAGGCAAAGAACTGCCCTTGCCTCAACTGCTGACAGTATGAACGCTGTTTTTTCCAGAGGAGCAGGACACAAGGAAACATGACTACTGAACTCTGCCAGGGTAAGATGGTCTTTCAAAATTCCTGCTTCTGAAAATAGTCTGTCAGATATTCTAGGCCTTTAGCAAATTGGATGCCCCACAATGCTGAGAAACTTTAGGTCACTGTCCAGGCTGCCAGCTGTCTCTGTCTATTCTCGCAAGAATTTCAGAAATTGCTTGCTTACATTTTTCCTTTTCTCAGGTATTATGTTCCTTTTCAGGACTTTGATGGAGTAGAAGACTAAATAGCTACAGTTACAATCTTCTTGTATCTTAGAACATATTAATACTAGAGTTAGAATCTTCAAGTATGGACAGCTCTTGCAGTAATCTTGGTAATTTGCCATTTACCCATGTTCTGGACATTTCTGGACATTCAGCATGTTTTTCTTGCTTGATGTTATTCTTGTTGGTTGTAGTTCCATTTTTGCTTATATTATTATCCTTTCTTTTTTCTGGACAATACTTGATAATCATTCTTCTTGTATATAGTTTGCATTAAAATTAGAACCTTTGGCTGGGTGGTGGTGGTGCACACCTTTAATCCTAGCACTCAGAGGCACAGGCAATAGAATCTTTTTGAGTTCAAGACCAGCATGGTCTACAGAACAAGATCCAGATAGACACAGACACCAATACTACAAAGAGAAACTTTGTCTTGAAAAAAAAAAATAGAACCTTCTTTTTTTTTTTTTTAGAAAGCATCTTCAACAAATGGTGCTGGCATAACTGGATGTCAACACGTAGAATACTGCAAATAGATCCATATCTGTCACCATGCACAAAACTTAAATCCAAGTGGATCAAAGATTTCAACATAAATCCAGTTACTATAAACCTGATAGAAAAGAAAGTAAGAAGTAGTCTAGAATGCAGTGGCTCTGGAGATCACTTCCTAAATATAACACCAGTAGTACAGACACTGAGAGCAACAATTAATAAATGGGACCTCTTGAAACTGAGAAGCTTTTGTAGGGCAACAGACATGGTCAATAAGACACAATGATAGCCTACAGAATGGGAAAAGATCTTTATCAACCCCATATCTGACAGAAGGCTGATCTCCAGAATGTATAAAGAACTCAAGAAACTAGACATCAAAATACATAATAGTTAAATTAAAAAATGGACTATAGAGCTAAACAGAGAATTCTCAACAGAAGAATCTCAAATGTCTGAAAGACATTTAAGGAATTGCTCAACATCCTTAGTCATCAGGGAAATGCAAATCAAAACAATGCTGAGATACCATCTTATGCCTGTCAGAATGGCTAAGATCAAAACCACTTATGACAGCTTATGTTGGAGAAGAAGTAGAGCAAGGCAAACACTCTTACATTGTTGGTGGGAATGCACACTTGTACAGCCACTTTGGAAATCAGTATGGCAGTTTCTCAGAAAATTGGGAATCATTCTTCCTCAAGACCCAGCTATACCACTCTTGGGCATATACCCAAGGAATGCTCAATCATACCACAAGGACATATGCTCAACTATATTCATAGCAAAATTATTTGTAATAGCCAGAACCTGGAAACAACCTAAATGCCCTTCAACTGAAGAATGGATAAAGAAAATGTAGCACATATATACAACGGAGTACCACTCAGAAGAGAAAAACAATGACATCATGAGGTTTGCAGGCAAATAGATGAAACTAGAACCTTCTTATTTAGACAAAAAGAGGAAACATAGTGGTATTTGCTCTGCCCATGACCCTCAGCTATATGGCCCAAAGGAAGTGGTGCTTTCTGCCATTATAAATGACCTGTCATAAGGTGTTGGAAAAGGGTCACATGCCTCTTCTCCCTGCTCCTGCCTGGGAGGTGGATTCTCTCCCAGTCAGATCAGAGGACAACTTCAACTGTCTACTCCATTCTGTATTCATGAATATATTTCCTGAATTTATATTTTAATAAATTCTGTTACCCATTTATAGACCCATGTGGATTAATCTTAATAATACTACTTTAGCACCTGAAAAAAATTACCAGATGTCACTAAAATCTATGATACAATAATTCCAACTCACCGCAATACCTTGATGGGCCTAACATGACAAGACATGGAATTTACTATGGTGGAACCTGAGACATCTTAGTCTCAGGTTCAAATTCCCACATGGATGAACTACCAATAAATGATAGACAGAAATTTTCCCCATGTCATCTATAGTTAAACAGATATGATGTAATTGCAAAGATAATTTTATTATATATTTATTCATTTTATTTATTTGCCTATTTATTTTATTTTCAATACATCCTGAACTTAGTTTCTCCTTCATTCACTCCTCCCAGTCCCATTACCCCATCTCTCCTCTCTCATCTCCCCCAGATTCTCCCCCACTTTTCCTTCAAAAAGAGCAAGCCTCCCAGGATATCAACTGAATACTGCATAACATGATACAATAAAACAAGGCTGTAGCTAAAGTTTTCCTGTATCCTGCCTGGCCTGTGGTCAGGACAACTCTCTCTCACCCACCAGTCCCACAGCTACTCAGACCCAAGTAAACACACAGAGGCATATATTAATTAAAACTATATGGCCTAATGGCTCAGGCTTCTTGCTAGCTAGATCTTACATCTTAAATTAACCCATTTTGATAAATTTATACCTTGCCATGTGGCTCGTGGCTTACCAGTATTTTTACATCTTGTTTTTCATGGCAGTGGCTGGCAGCATCTCCTGACTCAGCCTTCCTTTTCCCTGAATTCTCCTCTCTCTTTGTCCCACCTAGACTTCCTGCCTGGCTACTGGCCAATCAGCACTTTATTTATTAACCAATCAGAGCAACACATTCATAGCATACAGAGCAATATCCACAGCACCAGGCACAAGCCCTCTTATCAAGGCTGGATGAGGCAACCCAGTAGGAGAAAGAAGACCCCAAGAGCATGAGAAAGAGTCAGAGACAACACCACTCCCACTGTTAGGAGTCCCACAAAAACACCAAGCTAACAAACATGATATATATGCAGAGGACCTAGTGCAGACTCATGCAATCTGTGATTGATATTTAGACCTCTGTGAGCCCCTATGAGCTCTGCTTAGTTTATGTCTGTGGGCCTTATTCTCCTGGTGTTCTCAACCCCTCTGGCTCCTACAATCCTTCTCCTCCCCTGCCCCCATCTTCTGCAGGGTTCCCTGAGCTCCAGGGGAAGGACCCAATAGAGATCTCCAGTTTTGACTTTCTCTGCCTAATGTTTGGCTATGGGTTTCTGAATCTGCTCCCATCAGCTGCTGAAAGAATCCTCACAGAGAGATTTTCTATTTTCAGCTGATATTTACATTTGATTTTGGTCTTTTAGTTGAAGAGATAATGGTATTTTGATATAAATTATAGATTTGGGTTTTTAATCTAAAATGAAACACAAGAATTTGGGAAACACTGAATATGATTTGCATTTGGGAAAGATATGACTACTTCCAGAATCACATACATACATACACACACACACACACACACACGAGAGAGAGAGAGAGAGAGAGAGAGAGAGAGAGAGAGAGAGAGAGAGAGGGAAATCTGTGAATATGGTAAAATAAATTCTCTCAATAGGAATACTTACTTGGAGATAAGATTTCTAATCAGTTATCCTTGAACAGTATTATCATTGGTGGAGGTGACACAATCAGGTGAGATTTAAAAAGAGGAATTCTCTGATGGCCAGAACACAAGGAACTATAGATGCTGATCTTATAGCTTGCTTACAGAATGGGGCAAGTGATTAGGATTTGAAAGATGATGTAGTAGATGACAGTGACCCTGGGTGAAATCAGGATAAAAAAGGGGATATCAGCCTTTCAAGTACAAGAAATCAAATTCTAATAATAACCACATACGCGTGGAAGTTTACCCTGGTCATCAGACAATTGTTACCACCTTGATTTTAGCCCGGTAAATAACTGAGCAGACTACAGCTGACATGTTCTTAAACATCTCTTCTTCAGAAATTGTGATGTAACAAATAGTTTGTAACATGTAAGCTTAATTGAAAATTAAACTTTGTTTTACTTAGTTGTAAGAGTTACCACAATTTAGCCTGGTGTTTTATGATTATATGACAGTCTATATATGATTACAAGTATAGCAAGAACTCCAGTACACAATTGCATAATTTCTTCACTAGCATTTTAATATTTTTTAAAATTTTTATTGAAAAGAATTTTTCATACAATGTTTTTATCATGGTTTTCTTCCCTAACTCCTCTCAGATCTCCCCACTTCCACATCCACCCACATTCACAACCTTTCTTTCTCTCTCTCTGTCTTTACAAAATAGTCAATCAATCCAGAACAAAAAATTAAAAATAAATTATAAAACCAGCATAAGAAACACACAGACACAAACACATAGAAAAACAAAATCCATGGAAATGCAAAATTAGGAATCATAGTATACAAACAAAATGCAAGGAAGAAAAAGAGGGAGAGATGAGATAAAAAGTCCACTAAAATACCACTGAGTTCTTTTTTTGTTAGCTGTAGTCATGGAACCTATACTCACATGTGGTTAATATAACCAGTAAGACTCCATTGGAGAAAAAAAATCCTTTTTAGGTGGATGTCAACTGGAGATGGCTTCTTGGTTATGTTTAGGAGCCAGTGTCCACTCCCCCTCTCACCATAAGGACCTCATGTGGCCTGAACCTGTACAGACCCTGTACATGTTGCCACACTCTCTGTAAGTTCATATATGCATCAGTCATGTTGTGTCTACAGAACACTATCTCCTGGGTGTCATCCTTCTCCTTGGCTCTTACAGTTCTTCTCTCTACTCTTCCACATAGCTCCCTGAGCCCTCAGGTGAGGAACTGGTGGAGATATCCCATTTAGGCTTGAGTATCCAAGGTATCTCTCACTCCCTAAATATTGTCCAGCTGTGGATCTCTGTGTTAGTTCCCATCTAATACAAGAGGCAGGTTACTTGATGATGAATGAGTGAGGCACTAATCTATGAGTGTAGCAGAATGTCATTAGGGTCATTTTATTGCTGTGTTTCTTTAGCAGAACAGAAAAAAAGTGGGTTTCTCCTAGTCCCATAGCCTATCTCATTTTTATTTATTTTTTATTTATTTATTTATTTATTTTTTGCCACGGAGCAGTGCTAGGCATTGGTTGTGTCCCTAAATCCAGAAAATAGTTGGTTATTCTCACAACATTTATGTTACAATTGCACCAGCATAAATTGTAAAAACATCCTAATTGCAGATGACAGGGTTTGTAACTAGGTTGGTGCTTAACTTTCTCCTCTGATAGCATGCAGAGCAACTTCCAGTACCATGTACACTAGTCAGTAAGGGTAGAGACTCTGCTTAGGCACTAGCTCGATTTCTCTGTCTCCAATGAGATATATAGGTGTTGTCTTCAGGAATAGGACTTTATCAGTTTTCTAGTAGCCTTGGCAATAGCCTGAGTTATTTTGAGATTTCCATGGGATCCCTTTGGCCAATAACTCAACTATATATAGTCCTTTCCTGCCATGAGAGGTTTCATTTGATGGAAAAAATAATGTTTTGTTTTGGGCATCGTCTTTCCTATTACTTGGTAACTCTATTTATATTTACTTTGGATATGTATATATTTGATGGAACTTCTACAGTATTAGGTTTCCATATGACCCTAAAAATGGCCTTTAGTGTTAGATATTATTCCTCACATCCCCCCTTACACTTCCAGTCCACCCCCTCCCTTTCGAATCTTACTGCTCCTGTCCACAGTCTCCCATTATTTGTTCTAATCCCCTTTCCTTGCCAGATCCTACCCTTTCACTTAGTCCCTTACTCTATACCTAACTGCTGTGATTGTATGGATTGCAGCATGCTTATTGTGGGCTTAGGAGCTACCATACACACATAAGAGAATATATACAGTATTTGTCATTTGGGGTTTGTGCTACCTCACTCTGAATTATTTTTTCTAGCTTCAATCATTTATCTGTGAATTTCATTTATTTTTAAAGCTGAATAATATTCCACTGTATCAGTGTACCACATTTTCTTTATCAATTCATTCATTGACAGACATCTAAGTTGTTTAAAATTTCTGGCTATTATGGATAGAGCAGCAATGAACATGGGTGAGCAAATATCTCTCTACTAAGAGGTAGAGTTCTTTTGGTATGTGCACAAGAATAATGTAAGTGGATCTTGAGGTATTTCTATTCCCAGATTTCTGAGTAACTACCACACTGAAAAACTAACCCCAGCAAGGGATAAGTGTTCCTTTAATCCACATCCTTGTCAGCGTGAGTTGTCATTTGTTTTATTGATCTCAGACATCCTGACTGGTATAAGTTAACATCTTTAAATAGTTTGTTTTTGCATTTCCCCAAGATTAAGAATGTTGAACAAATTTCAATTGATTTTCTGGCCATTTGTATTTTATCATTTTAGAACTTGGTTTACTTCTGTACCCCCTATATCTATTGTTTCTCTCATTCTTCTCTCATAAGAATGCTACAATGTTTTTTACTTCATGCATATTGATTTTTTTGCACTTGTACTGTAATCAGAACTTTTAAATGTTATTTGACTTAAATTGATTTCTAACTTGATTTAATTTGAAAAAAAAGCTTAAGCTTAAATTCCCTCTAAAACATTATTATAACTTTAATCTTCATCTAAGATTATTCTGTGTGAGTGTTATGTATAATGAGTAACTATAAACACCAGTAGGTCAATAGAGAACCCATTCAATTCTCATCCATAATGTACTGTAATCGGCAAAATGTTCTCATGTGAGGGTTGTCTTTTGGTTCTATGTAATCATTCCTCACATGAGATCATTTCACCTATTAGTACTTCAGCTATCAGCCAGGAGCTGAGATTCACACATTCTGATATTTGTTTTATTTATTTTTTACTAAGCATATTATTCTGTATTCAAAGAACATTTAATTATAAAAAATCACAAAATCAGAATAAGTCAAAGAAAAACCATGTTCCAGTAATAAACCATCCATTTACAAATCTATACAATGCCACTTCCAAAAATTTCATTAAGCTACTCAAGTATATTAATATTACTCATATATATATATATATATATATATATATATATATATATATATTCCTATGTCAAAGATAGGTGACTAAAATATGACAATTACTTATTAATACTAGAAAACACAGAATCATTATATTTTTTAATGCAACAATAGTTAGAACACAGCAGTCAACATCAGCAAGACTGTGGCATGGATGCTAGTGCTAGTCTGGTATATCAGGAAAGACAGCTTGAGGTTGGTGATACTCCTTGGCCAAATTTACTCTTTTTCCTGGGACATTTTCTCTTGATGATTTGTCCTTTTTCTTGAGATGTTTCACTTGTCCAGTGGTCTCTGGATTCCTTAGTTGGATGCTTTTATTCTCCTGAAAAGATAAAAGCAAAACCCTGTTCCAACCCAAACTCTGGTGAGTCCCTTTTTTGACAGTTTATATCTTTCCCAGGGCAAAATGATTTTGACAACATAAATAGAATTATCTTTCATTTAAAAATATTTTTGAAATTTTGAGATAAATATACCTTAGAATGTAATAATAAGCCTATATTCCCCTTTCTCTTTATATATAAATTTAAAATTTAAGTATGTATGTATGTATGTATGTATATATATATATATGTATGCATATTTAGATCACAAAAGACACTCACTTTGAATTTTAGCCTGTCTTTTCTAAGAAGTTTATAAATTTTAATCACTATAATTCATATATGACTGCCTTTGCCTCCCAAGTGCTGGATTAAAGGTATAAACCACCACCTGTCTATAAATTCCTTTTAATAGTTATTCTCATAGGGTTGTCTCATTTTAATTTAGTTCTTTTTTCCCCTTATTTTATAGTGCTAAGGGTAAACTTTCAAGTTTTTCTAATGTGTAATCTATCATTCTTGCTGATTTATTCTGAATTTGTTCCCTGGAAAATTTAAATATTCTATTCTTAATTGAACATGATGCCAATTTGTCCATTTCATTATTTTCAGATGTTTTGTCTGTCTTCATTTTAATGATCATATAGCTATACTATTGCACACACACCATGAACTGGAGAAGCTAGAGATTTTCCTTTTGCTTTCTTAGTTTATATTAAAGCCAATAGTGCTGTGCTGATTTTGTGGTTCCTTCCTCAGTATTGGCCATTCCATCCCCCAGTCTATAGGCTGCCACTTTCCATGTAGTTTTAGTACCATCAGTGGTTGATGAACCATCAGTCAACCTTGCATTAACCAAGTGTTGGGACCATTCAATTGGTCTTGGAGGTTTATATGTGCCTTTTTTGGATGGTGGTGGTGAGCACTTAAGGGATGGAAAACTGAGTTATTTCCTCAGTGCAGGAAGGCCCAGAGCCCTTTGCTACAACATCCTGGTCACAAAGATAAGTGTCAATTCCACTCTAATACCTTCCTTTCCAAAACTAAGCCTGTGAAAGGCTCTGCCTTAGAACAGATTCAATCCATAATTATAATGGCATCCTTAAGACCATGAGGTGGTTTGCAATGACTGAGTATAATGTTCTTAATACCTTGTAAAATGTTCAGATTTGTTTCTCAAAGAGAGAATATTTATTCTCTGTATATGGAGAGCATTTGCAGTAGAAGCCAAGAGTCAAATGTTGGTGGACTCATTTTTGCTTCATGAAGAGTCCCCAAAGTTGCCCACTCACCAATAAATATGATATCCATAATTAGGAGAACATCTCATACAATACTGCTCAGGGTTGTATTCATGGAGAAGAACAGTCACAAAAGCTACTCTTTGTTCATGTCCCCACTGAAAGTTAGCTGCTATTCCAATAACCATGTAGAGGGGTTTTATAGTAATCTGTAGATATGGTATGTGATTTCTCTAGTGTGCAAACATACCTGTCTTAGGTAGAATTTTCAATTGCTGTGAAGAGGCACCATGACAACAGCAATTATTATAAAGAAAACCTTCAATTGAGGGTGGCTTCCTTACAGTGTCAGGACTTCACTCCATTATGATGATGAAGGGGAATATGACAGTATGCAGGAAGGCATGATGCTGGAGCTAAGAGTGCTACATCTTGTAGGCAACAGGAAGTCAATTGACTCAGTGGATAGTATTCTGAGTATATGAACCCACAAAGCCCACCTCCATAGTGACACACTTCCGCCAACAAAGTCATAGCCACTCCAACAAAGCCACATCTCCTAATAGTGCCACTCCCTATGAGATTATGGGATTATTGGGGCCGATTACATTCAAACTATCACATTACACTACCTGACCCTCATAAGCTTGTAGTAATATCATAATGCAAAGTGCATTTAGTCAAACATCAAAAGTCCTCATGGTCTATCACAGTCTCAACAATGTTTAAAAGTCTAAATTTCAAAGTCTCTTCTGAGACGTATAACAACTTTTAACTGTAATCACCTGCAAAAAATCAAAACAAAAAAGCAGATCATATACTTCTAATGTATAATGGCACAGGATATATATTATCATTGCAGAATGTTGAGAAGAGAGCATATTGAGGAAATGCTGAATCAAAGCAAGACTGAAAACCAGCTGGGCAGACTCCAAACTCAGCATCTCCATGTCTGATGTCAAAACCCTCTCCACACCTCAATTCCATTTAGCTTTGTTGATTATAACATACTTCTTTCTCTTTGGCTGGTTCCACTCCCTGTTAGCAGCTCTCCTTGGCAGAAATCCCATGACTATGGCAACTCTAACAATTTTGGTAATTACAAAATTCCAACCGTCCAATATCTGGTATCCACTTACGACCTTCTGGACTTCTCTAAAGGGCTTGGATCTCTTCTCTGGCTCTGCCCTCTACAGTACACACAGCTCATCTTCTAGGCTTCAGATGGCTCCCCTCCACTGATACTGCTATTTTTGGTCATCATCCCATGGTACAGGCACCTCCCAAGACCATTACCACCTAGGTGACACTGAACAAATTAACAAGTCCAGATGCCAGCAAGAGGTACAACCTTGGTCCTCTCTGGAACACAGCTTCTCTGTACTCTCACAAAAAAAAATGTTCCTGAAGATTTCACCTCAGTACTTCACCTCTGGTCTCTTCTTAATCATCACTGATTTCTTAGCTCCAGCTGACCAGTATCAAGTATCCCAGCAGAGCAAAATTTTGCTTTAGTAGTTCTGATATCTTGTTAATCACAGCTTATTCTTCAGCCCCAGCTAACCAGAACCGCAGGATTTTAACTCCTTTCTCCTATCCTTAACTCTAAAACCAGAACCATGTGGCCAAAGATGCTAAATTCTGCTGCTTGCTGGGGCTAGGTCATGACCCAGTTGTTTAATTACATCTTCACCAGCTTTCTGTCTTTCACTGCCTAAACTTGGTTGTCCTGAAACTTGCTCTGTAGACCAAGTTGGCCTTAAACTCAAAGAGACCTGCCTGGCTCTACATGACTCTGCCTCTAGAGTATGAGGATTAAAGGCCTGTGCAACCATCCCTTGGGTCCATCACTCCCTTTATTCTATTTATTAATCCATTTATCTCCTTGAACAGAGAATTTGGCTCCATTCCATATTATGATGCCCCTTTTCTTCTCAAATATTTTTTCTTGCTCTGCTTGCTCCTTTTGTTATAAATCTTCATTAGTGTTAACAATAATATCCACATGACAGAGTCTATATTAGGATGTTCTGAGATTTCTTCTACCAATAGAATTAATCTGAAAATCCCCACTTTAGCTTGAGGCAGACTCTTCAGACAAGGGCAATAGACAACCACTTCTTTCATCAAAATATCACAAGGATGATTTCTAGGTAACAATATTAAAATTCTTCTCTGAAACCTCTTGAGCCAGCTCCTGACAGACATTTCAAATCATTAAACACCATTGTCTTCACACTTCTACACATATATCCCATTAAGCAGTGCTTAAAGCATAGCACTGCTTTCATAACCCAAAGTACCAAAGTCCAAATTTCTCCAAACAAAAACATGGTAAGGTCTATCACATCAATACCCCACTCCTGGTACCAACTTCTGTTTTAATTAAGGTTTTCTATTGCTGTGAAGAGACACTATGATCATGACAACATTTATAGAGAAAACATTTAATTGAGGGTCGCTCCCTTACTTCACTCTATTATGATCATGAAGGGGAGCATGACAGTGTGCAGACAGACATGGTGCTGGAGCTGAAAGTGCTACAGCTTGCAGGCAACAGGAAGTCAACTGACTCATTAGATGGTATCTTGAGTATAGAAAACTGTAGTCAGAAGTTTTCTCAGGTCTTGCCTGGGCTATGGTCCTGTAGCTGCTTATAAAATAATTACTCAGATGCTTATATTAATTACCAATTGTATGGCCAATGGCTTAAGTTTCTGGCTAACTAGCTCTTTCCTCTTAAATTAACCAATATCTATTAGTCTATATATTATCACGTGGATATGGTGTTACCAGTCTGCTGGCATTTTGCTCCTTGGGCAGCAGGCTGGTATCTCTCCTGCCTCTGCCTTTCTTCTTCCCCCTCCTCTCTCTCTCTCTCTCTCTCTCTCTCTCTCTCTCTCTCTCTCTCTCTCTTGAATTTCCTGCCTGCCTGTAATCTGATTCACCATAGGTCAGTATATCGTTATTTATCAACCAGTCAGAGCAACACATATTCACAGCATACAGTAAGCATCCCACAGCATGTCCCCTTTTCTGTCTAATCAAACAGGAAGGTTTTAACTTTAACATAGTAAAATTATATATAATAGAACAGTTATCAAGCAGGAATTATAATATCTAGTCTATTTGTATTTGGCAAAATTAAAAAATATATTCTATTTATCCTATATTTGTGAGTCTAATGTTTCATATCTAATCTATCATAACCAAGGAAAATTATAAGTATTTAGTCTTCAACTCCATCAAAGAAACCAGAATGATACAATATTACCTAAGTAAATAGGAAGTGCATTGTAAGCAACTTCCAATAATCTAGAAAGACAGAGATAGCTGGCTGCTTACATACTCACACAAAGTTCCTCTGCAATGTTGGGGCATCCACCTTCAGCCTATAGGCCTAGAAATTTTAGTCACTTCTCCCTGTGTCCTGTAGAATGTCTGGCAGTCTCCCCTGTGAAGCAGGAACCGCAAGGACCATCTTGCCTTGTTTTGGCAAAATTTAGTGTTAATTTTTCCATGGGTCCTACATGTCCAGTCAATACAATATTTTGTCAGGCAGTCCAGGCAAGAACAGTTTCTTGGCCAAATGGCTAACTTTTGCCATAAAGAAAACAAAATCCATATGGAGGTTTTTTTTTTTTTTTCTTTTTTTCTTTTTTTTTTTTTTTTTTTTTGGTTTTTCGAGACAGGGTTTCTCTGTGTAGCTTTGCAACTCTCCTGGAACTCACTTGGTAGCCCAGGCTGGCCTCAAACTCACAGAGATCTGCCTGGCTCTGCCTCCCGAGTGCTGGGATTAAAGGCGTGTGCCACCACCGCCCGGCCAATATGGAGTTTCTTCAATGACTAACGTCTCCTTTGAAGCGGATTGGTGCTGCCAGGAGCAGACATGTCTCATTGTTCAGAAAGTCTAAGTTTTAAAACACTTTAAATCCATATTCTGTAGGTCTTTGAAGCATTTGAAGATTACCTACATAATTGATATATACTTATGAATGCCTAGAAAATTTAACTAAAATGACTATAAGTTTGATTATCATACATTATAATTAATCTTAATTTTTATTTTCTTAATTATATATTATAATTTCAAATGAGCTGTTGAAACATAATACCTTAAACAAGAGTAGAAATATACATACAGTATAACAAAATTAAATATGCAATAAACTAAAATCTATAGCAGTATAAATTTTAAACAAGTTGTTGTTTTCTAAAGTAGATTCAATCATCTACCCTTTTATTCTAGCATATCTAGGAACCCTCAAAGACTGCTGCCACAGTGACACACTTCCTCCAACAAGGTCATACCCTCTCCAACAAAGCCACACCTCTTAATAGTGTCACTCCCTATGAGATTATGAGAATATTGGGGGTGGGGATAATTGCATTCAAACTACCACATACCAATTAGAAGCAGTATCTGAGTTTTGTCCCTAGATGATGGGATTGAAGGCATGTACCACCACCACCTTGTTAACTGTAACTCTAGAATTTAGAAAACAGCTAATTTATAGAGATCCACCTATCTCTGACAAGATTAAATGCATGGGCTACCATCACCCTGCTCAAATATTTTATCTTAGCTCCAAATCACTCCAACTCTTAGAGGTTTAGAAAAGAAATTTGAACTGTAGTACCACTTTGATTTAGTTAAAATATTTTAAATCTTTAACTATGTTTTCAATTCCAAATATTAAAAATATTCTTTTTATTTAAAAAGAAACCACAAAAGCAGATGTTCAAGATGGGTTGGCCCATTTGTTAATCTATAGTTTAATATTCTAACATGTAATTAAGACACATTGTAAAAGAAAACTCATTTTTTTTATTTTATGCCAGTAAGTCATGTGTCTTTCATAAATAATCATTTAAAAATATTATAAAATTTTTATTTTTACCTCTTCATATCTAATAAAATGAAAGGCATTTGTTACTCTTCATAAGTTAGTTTGGACTGAATGTTCAAGATGTTTCTTCTTATTTAGGAGGTCTCTTCTGTTTGAATCCAATCTTTATCAACCTTGATGATATCCATAGCTTTTCTTCTCCTGTGGGAAAAAAAAGACAAAACCTCTTCCCCAATGTAACACATATACCAGTTTCCATTCTGAGGTCAACATATCTTTGAAATGTACAGGCTTATTTAATTCAGCAGATTTTTTTTCTATTATCCAATTTCTCTTTTCAGCTGTTGTTCCTTTCTCATTAGCATTTACAAAATTTAAAGTTCATAAAACACTGTGTATTCTATCTCTGAGGGGTCTTTATTACCACTTTCTGTTTATTAAGCATATATTGTAAAGTGATATTAGATCTTTCTATAACTGCTTGTCCTGTAGGATTGGGTGATATACCCGTGACCTGCCTTATGTTATAATATACAAAGAATTGTTTCATTTTTACTAGAAACATATGTTGGAGCATTGTCAGTTTTAATTTACAAAGAAATTAATAACATAGCCATACTTTTAAGAAATGTGTAACTACAGGATCAGCTTTTTCAGAACATAAAACAGTTGCCCATTGAAATCCTGAATGTGTGTCTATGATATGGTGCATATAGTTGTCAAATTTCCTTTCTTTGGATACCTTTTGGGTTACTTCCTGCAGGTAAAGATAGTAGAGTTTGGTTCTACAAAGAACAAATCACACATTTCCCTGTAATTTCCTTAGCTTGTTGCCAAGCAATAAAAAAAAAAATCTTTCTTTAAACTTTGCTCTTAATATGGTATTTCTTATGAAACTTTGAGGCTTCTAGTACATTTCCTATTAATAACTGAGCAGTTTCATCATTACTCTGTGTTAGAGGACCTGGTAGACCTCCATGGGATCTGATATGTATTACATACAGTGGATGATTTCTATTTCTGATTACTTGTAGTTGAATAAATAGAAAAATAAACAATGAATCATCCTGAATAAGCTGAGCAGCCTCAATATGTAAAATGACTCTTTCTGCATGTGGAGAGTAACTAAGTATATTAAGAGATTCAGGAAAATCTAATAATACCATAAAAATCATATATAGCTCTGATTTTAAAATTAAATTATAAGGGCTTTGAGCCACTTTACTTATTTTTCCTGACTTATAACCTGCCTTTCCTCATTTACTTGCATCAGTATAGAATGTTGGGGTTCCAAAAATTAGTGTCCTTTTTAGAATACGAGGGAGAACCCAATTAGTTCTTTTTATAAACAGAAATCTCCTGTTTTGGGGATATGTGCCGTTAATCTCTCCAAAAACTTTCTTCAAGCTATTTGCCAATATTCATTTTCTGCCCATATTGAGGAAATTTCACCATTAGTAAAAGGTACCACAATTTCTGCTGGTTCTAAAATCTCAGGTTTTCCTTTCAGAAATAATTCAGAAACTAGTTTACATTGGTGTTGTTTATTTTTAATGTGCTTGTGTGATAAAAATAACAATTCTAAGATATCTTTTCTCTGCATAAGAATTACTATGGGAGAATTAGTGGAAACCAAAATAACTAAAATACAATCAATCTTTGGATCCAAGCCATCAACATATGCATCCTGTAATTTCTTTCCTATCAGAGCGAATTTTATCTCAGTCTTGGTAAGTCCTTGTCATCTTGTATGATTTGAAAGAATTTGCTTAGCTCTTAAGTAGTTAATTCAATTGTGGGTACAACCAGTTCATATCTCCCAGAAATACTGAAAATCATGAAGAGTTTTGTAGTTGATTGGTACTTTGTATGTTCTGTGGTCATATTTTCTGTAAACCTATCTTATACCTTAGATAATTGATATAATCTCTTTGTATTTGTTCAGGAACAATCTGTAATCCCCCAGAAAGACCAAATGTTTTACTTCACCAAACATTTTTTTCTAAAGTATCTGTATCTGAATAATCCAGTAAAATATCATCTATATAATGATAAATTTAAATTGAGGAAGCTGTTTACAATTTATATTTAAGAGCTGTTGTAGAAAATATTGACACAATGTGGGACTGTTAAGTCTTTGTGGAAGAACTCTCCACAAATACCTTTTAGCAGGTTGAGCATCATAATAAGTAGGCACTGTGAAGGCAAGTTTTTCTTTATTCTCTTCTTGTAAAGAAGAAATCTTTTAAATCAATCACTATAATAGACCATCCCTTAGGTAATAAAGAAGGCAAGGGAATTTCAAGTTGCAAAGTACCCATTGGCTGAACCAACTTATTTATGGCTCTTAAATCTGTTAACATTTTCCAGATTTCTTTTTAATGACAAATACATGAGAAATTCAAGGACTGGTTGATTCTTTAATATGTTGAGCATTTAGATGATCCTGTTCCAGATGTCTTAGTTCCTGTAATTTTTCTGATGTCAAAGATCATTGTTCCACCCACACAGGCTTGTCAGTTAGCCATTTTAAAGGTAGGATAGTTGGTTCCTTTGAAAGATCAACAGCTGTTGTGTCCTGCTTATGTACAACCTGAATGATCTGTGACTGTTCTTGATAATACCTTTTGGTATTTTTCCTCAGAGGCATTATTTATTTTGTGGTTTGTTTCTGAGATTGGAGGAATATTAATCTATGTTTTCCATTGCTGCAATAAATAGTATCTCCATAAATTCATGGTTATATTAACCACATTTGACTTTGATTTTCCTATTTGTACTTCTGACCATATACACTCAATGACCCATCTTGCACATTCTTTCACCTGAGATAAAGTGCCAATTACTAGAAACTGAATATTTACCTCCTGAAGAAGCAAAATCTGTTGCCAAGATTTTGGTGAAATTGTTGCTCCATTTCCCCATCTTTTTAGTTATCCTTCAATTTCAATGCCATTTACTTTTATTTTAGCTTTGGTCTCTCATCATTTATAGAAGTTTTTCAAAATACTTGTTTTCTGATCTTTCCTGAATTGTATGTTTTATCTACTGAAGGTATTCTTCCTTGACTACATCCTGAGCAGTATGGTTTTTAACAACAGGCATTAAATCTTTTAATTGCTCTGTGTATGAGTTTCTCCAATGATGACAGGGAATGATTGAATCAAATTTGATATTGAGACCTTTGGGAGGCCCTTTGGAGTGTTTGCTAATTGGAAAGGGTTACCTTACCTATTCCTGGTTTATCTGCATTCATTTGTCCAACGCTGGCATTTTCCACAACTGCGTATTCTAGATGGCTGGGGTTTTCTGTTTGGATTAGTTCTAGAAAAAACAACAACAACAAAACAAATATTATTTCTAGGAAAACTTTACCTATAATCCCCTTTCAAATGACCTTGCTTACCACAATTAAAATATCTGACATTTTGATTTTTCTTAGAACTTTTAAAATTACTTATCCTATCAGAGTAACGTCATAAAATGAGATGCAATATCAGCCATATTTCTAATCCATTCATCTGTTGGTGCTGATCTTACCTTTAGAGGCCTAATAATATTTTTCATTCTGAATTGGCATTTTTAAAGCCAAAGATTCAATTCCAATTTCTGGTTTGGAAACTGTTCTACATACAGTTGAAGTTAATTAAAAAAAAATCAGTGAAGGCTTTTTCCAGCCTTGTATAATTTTAGTAAGTGATTCAGATTTCTTTCCTGATTCTTCAACCCTGTCCCAAGCATTTAAAACTGTTAAACAACATATGTGATCATCAAATTTAAGCTGCCTTTGTAACTCAGCATATTGATCTTCACCTAGAAACCGATCTTGGAAAATATCAATTTCTCTAGCCCTATTTTATTGTTCCATGGCCCTAGCTTCCTCTTTCCAACATGTGTGCCATTGTAACTGAAGACCAGCTTCCAGTATTATCTTTGCCAAATCTTTCAAGTCTTTGGGGATAATTCTATTCTGAGTTGTCCATGAATTTATTATCTGCATCATATAGATTGAATGCATACCATGTGAGTCAACCTCTTCCTTAAATCTCCTCAAATCTGATATCTCTATAGCATTTTATTTAACCTCTTGATAACCTAGGGGATGCCTATCATCTGTTGGTAGTTCTTATATAGTAACTGGAAGAATATTTTTTTTTCTAACAACCTTGGCCTAGCCCTCTTCAGTTTCATCTTTCAGTGGTTCATCAGGTTCTCAACTAAATTCCTGTTTGGGTTTGAACATTTTTTTTTAATTTTCATTGATAAGTTTTTCCAAGCTTGTATCTTATCAATCCACTTTTCATATTTGGTACAAAAAACCCACTGTTGCTATTAAGGATAAAATATAAATTACCAGACTGATAGTAATTATAATCAACATTATGTGACTTTCATTCTGCTTCTATTTTCAAGTCATCTAAAGTAATATTATATAGGGTCCTAATATCTTATATTATATTTCCCATTTTTAACATGGGAAAGATTTTTTTTAATACTGCTTAACTCTCCCCTTGAAGATTTCCCAGGTATCTTACCAAAACTGCTATCTTCTCAGTTTATCTGTATCTGGAATGATTTCTCTATCTGTATGGTCCTGTAACATGTTGAAGTAATAAATGATGTTTTTTACTAAACCTCACTCATTCAATTTTACCAATAGACTTGGGAGCCAGATGCTGGGAGCTCAGAGTGGCAGCAAAATTATCTGGCTGACTTTCCTCCTCTTGTTTGTTTGTTTATCATGACAGGGCTTCTCTGTGCAGCTCTAGCTGTCCTGGAACTTGCTCTGTAGACCAAGTTGGCCTTGAACTCAGAGATCTGTCTGCCTCTACCTTCTGAGTACTGGGATTAAAGGCATATGCCACTACCACCTGGTCACTTTCCTCCTCTTTCATCATCCCCAAAAGAGAGCTTTCTTCTATGCTATCTTCAACAAAACTCCTCAAACTGAATGTCACTCTTTTCTACTTTCTGTGTATCTGTTATAGTTTGTTTGTTTGTTTGTTTGTTTGTTTGTTTTTGTTTGTTTTGTTTTTTGCTGTGAAGAAACACCATGACCACAACAACTCTTACAATGAAAACATTTAATTGAGGTGGCAGCTTACAATTTCAGGGGTTCATTCCATTATCATCATGATCGGGAGCATGATGGCATGCATGCAGATGTGCTGGCAACATCTTGACTAGAAAGCAACAGGAAGTCAACTGTCAATCACACTGAGGGAAGTTTGAGCAAAAGAGACCTCAAAGCCTGCCCCCATAGTGACACACTTTCTCCAACAACGCCACACCTCCTAATAGTGCTACTCCATTTGGGGGCCGTTTTCTTTCACACTAGGACAGTATCTATCCATCCTCATGACTCCTTCTTATTCTCTATGTTTTATCCTGTCAAATGGTTTCTAGCTCTGCCTCTTAACATATGGCTGATTTTATTTAATCCTGTTTGCTATATTCAAGCAGAAAGCTCTTAGATGAAAGGTGTGTGTTAGGACTGAGCTACACCACAACTAGAAACAGTATATAATGTAATCTCTGGTCTCACAGTGTGATTAAATATTCTGTATTATCTACCGAATGGTACAGATGTAAATAATAACCACAAGAGACAAAACTATCTCTCACCGTGCATGCAGCTGTAACTGCATATGTTGCCAACTGGGCACATTGTTCTACCTGTAGGCGTGCCTACTTAGAAAAGTTACTTAGCAACTTGCAAGACTGCTCATGCTTCTGATAGAGATATAGGTCAGAAAGGTAATGGCTACCAGTGAGGGAGTTGAGAGGCAGAAGTGAAAGAGGCAGGAAACAAATGTAATTATCATTACCTTTTTAGAAAATTGGAAAGTGAAAATTGGTTGTAAAATTGTTCATGCAAACCATTGAAACGGTATAAAGACAGCTCAAGCTATTCTGGGCTACTTGTTTGAATGACCTCAAGTGGTCACATTCTCTTTTTGGCACTGACTCAATATCTTCATCCCAGGTCCTTGAACCCCTGTGGAGCAAGGCCTCTGGCACTGTTAACCAAAATAAAAGGCACAATAAACCTTTGAAAAAAAAAGTAAATACAAATCAATTTGGTTGCTATCCCCTGTCTGCTCCACCCCACTTTCCAGCCACCAAGGTGATTTCTTTCTTAGTGGTGAGTTTTGATTTGTAGCATAGTTACAAAAAACAAATAAGCAAAAACAGTCTAGACCATCCTTAAAAGCTTCCAAGCTATCACGCCTAATCAGGTAATTACCAGAGGATAATCCAGTTCCTATGTTTGGAATATTGAAACTTTATAGATTACTTTATTACAATGGTATTGCTTAATTCTCTTTGGTCACTAATGTCAATGTATTTCTCTAAAAATGGAATCTGGTCTGTCACTGGTACAATTATTACTATTGCTCCCAATAAAATTCTTGTGATTATTGTGACTAGGTCAAGGGCAGTATTATGTATTTTATTGAAACTGTGTTATACACAATCCCTTGTATAAACTCCTAGTCTTATGTATAAAATCTTGTTAAGGAATTTGTTAAGAGAAATTGAAGATATTTTATCGGAGATAGGGAGAGAAAACATTAGGGCAGGCTATCAAGAAAGCTCTTGGAAGCTGACAGGAGGAAGGACAAGGGAAAAGGAGAATGAAGGAGAGTTATTTTCTGAGTAGAAAGAGAGGGATTCAGCACTGGAAAGGCTAAAAATTTGACCTAGGTATAACTTTAAGACTATTTAGATTACTTATCTCATATTTACATTTTTGTGCATGTTCAAAAGCAGTATATAATTTGTTGAATTGTGTCAAATTCAGAATGTGAATTTTTTTCAAGATATGTGTGAAGTCCTTTGATACTTATGAAAGAAAATTTCAAGATAAGAAAGGTTGAGTGATTAAGTATGTTAGTGATTACTCCAAAAATATACAACATAAGATATTAGAAGACAAACAAAATGTCTACTTCCTATCTCATAGGAAACAAAATAGCTCTTAGAAACATTCTGTAATGTTAAAGTAACACCTGCTGAGGTAATTTCTAAAATGATTCCTGATGGATACCGAAATTTAATCTTACGTAACTGATTCTGCTTAACAGAGGCACTTCTTTTCTGTTGTTGTTTTGTTTTGAAGACAGCAATTCACTATGTAGTTCTGGTTCTTGTAGAACTCATTCTGTAGAACAGGCCTTGAACTAGCAGAGATCCCTTTGCTTCTGCTTCCGATGCTGGAATTAAAGACATGTGCCATAACACCCAGCTAAGGACTTCTTGACGATAGAAATGATTTAGAACAACTGTCATTAATTAAAAAAAAATAAGAAAGAAGAAAAAGAAAAAATGTATAACTTCCAAGATGGGGCTGTAGAGACCAGCTACCTGCTCATTGTCCTGCTCTTGCTCTTTGCTTGTCAGAGCTGGTGGAAGACTAATGGCATGCTGTAAGATGCCTAATACAGAAACTCAATGACAAAGAAAGACCCTTACAACAGCAAGAATATGAGATGAGCCCTGCCAACAACTGTAAGATAAACATTGATTCAGCTTTTCCTCAATTTGAAACATGAAATGATAACACCTTCAGGATACATATTAATTACCACCTTGAAGGACTTTCTTCGAGTTAAAATATTCAGCTAGGTGAGGCATATATATCTGGGCTATTGAAGTTTTCATCTGTGTTAATCTTATCCATTTTGGGGACTCTATTTGGTTTCCCCATGTGAGGTATATCCCTTGCAACATTTGAATAACAATATATCTATAAACATACAGTCTCTGACACAAACTGTGTGACTGATGCTTTAGAGTACCACAGTCTACAGTCAATAACATACTTTTAATGCAGAAATATCTCTTACTTTGTAAGTTTCATTTACAAGGTAACAGACATTAATAAACAATAGTACATTTTGAAAAAAACTGAGCTTTTTGTTTCTTTGTCTCTTTACATCCTATCTTTTATTTTCCTTCAAAATAATTCATAATTCTTGTAAATTTTTCTGCCTAACTCAGTAGGCCCTGGATAGGCACTGTTCCTTACTCATCACTGCCTCAGCTGCTTTTACACCAGGCAACACCCTCTTGTTTTTCTCCTCACAGTTACATATAGTTTAGACAAACAACACTCTGGGGACACAGAGAGATCATGAAGGGAATAAAATGTCTTAATGTATTTCATCCAGAAATGGAGTGTTGAGCCACAATGGGATATCAGCATCACATCTCTTCCCCCGTCTTAGAAGAGGCAGGGAATGATTGTAAGAGCCAAAGGTTGTCAAGTATCATATGGAAATAGTGTCTTATGAATAGGACAGGACTGTTGCGCCCATGAATTCACATCATAATTGCTTATTGACTCTGAAATGGGAAAATATGCAGAAATAGACTATTTTACCATTTGCATCGGTATCATTATCAATGTGTTGTTATTAATTATTACTCTGTTAAGAACCAACTACTATCTATCTTAACAGTGCAGAAGAATGAAAAATACAAGGAAAATGGTTTCCATGTATGAGAGAAATAGTAAGATCAACAAATAGGAAACGGAGAGTTTATAGTTTAGAAATTCTCAAAGGAAGGAAGTGGAAAAGGAAAGTTAAATCAGATAAACTTTGTAAATATTTCTTATATATTGTCTTGTGTAAAATCATGCTTTCCTTCTCACTCTGAGGCTTGAGGTAGGAACTTGTAGTTCTCCTCCTATATCCCAGGTATCCCGATTCCTCCAAAAATCTCCTCCTTTCACCCTCTTTGTAGTAGTCTCATCTTGTCATTTGAAAGTGACCTGAAGCACAATGAAATGAATAGGGAGGACTGATATTATTTTCCTTGGCTTCTTTCCCACTTTTCATAGCACTGGCCTGTAGAGCATTCTAGAACTGTCTTAAACTTAAGCTTCTCTGTCTTAAACTCTGCATGCAGAGGTGCACTGCCCTAGCCAGCAGCTACAAGCATTTTCTCACTATGAGTTTTATGTCTCATTCATATCCTGTATGCTTTAACTTCTGATTCTTCTCATGTAACATTTGAAGTGTTCCCTTTAAGCAGAATTCAACAATTTTTCCTTCGTTCTATGATGAGGATCACATTGGTTATGTCTAAGTCCAGAAAGTCCAAATCTCTCTGTCATGTACCTGATTCTGAGCCATCTCTTTAACAAGTGACAAAGGTGGTTTTTCATCTATGGGAATATTTTAAAACCACAAGTCTTGTGGTAAAATGATATCTACAAATAAATATTTGTTATAAACTATCTTAATTTGAATCTCTTTAAATTCATCTATTTTCATAAATATAACAACGTACTGACATGAACTATGTTGCATATTAATGCTTGCATACATAAAATGGAAGACAGCTGGACCACAGCCACTGTTACAATTTAGTATGTAGAACAATCAAGTGGTTTTATCCTAACAATGTGGAGATCAAAACATATCAGTCAAGAAGAGGATACTGGAGCAAGTACCATTCCACCTGTAAGAATTGTAATTACATCAACCTTTCATAAAAGCTCTGGTTAAAAAGCTATGTGTCAATTCATGTATTTCTCTTCATGGGGCAAGGGAGAAACTAGGAAATATGAAGAAAATCTGCATTTCAGCTAAATCACTGAAGAATTCTAAAGAGCATTTCATATACCAGGGATATTAAATTGTAAGTGGTATTTATCAATACAATGAACAATAGGTTAATTATTGAGGATTTTTATTCTTACATGTAACAAAACATTGAAACAAGGGAGAAGGTAGTGGTCTGGGATAATGCAATGGTAAGGAGATATAAGTACTGTATCAGGAGATCCATTTAAGAAGTGCTAAGAAAGCTGAGCAACGGTGGCACATACCTTTAATCCCAACACTTGGGAGGCAGAAGCAGGTGGATCTCAGTGAGTTCAAGGCCAGCCTGGTCTCCAAAGTAAGTTCCAGGACAGCCAGAAATGTTACACAGAGAAAACCTGTCTCAAAAAACAAAACAAAACAAAACAAATAAACAAAAAGAAGTGCTAACAAGCACAGTGTCTGTTCCACAGCAACAAACATGTTTATTATTAGCTAATAACTTTCAATAATGAAAGTCACTGTGAGTGGGAGATCAGAGAATCTATTTTATTTGAGTGTGACCCTGAACACAGGAAAGCAACCTTGATACTATTTCTAACCATACAACTGGCACATGATATATAATTACAGTCATTATACAATTAAGTCATGTCACTATTGCCATTTGAAATTAAGGTTGCATGGATTTTCCTTTGCAAGTAATCTTGAGAACATATCAGGCAAATTCATATTGGCTTCCTGACATCAGCTGAGCACTTCCTACGATGTCATTATCATGAAGCTTTATTCCAGTGCCTAATGAAGATTTAGTAGTGAATCTCTTTCAACAGTTTATGAAATCTAAATCTTAGAGTTGCAGAGGTTCATTGTTACCACAGGGTGCTCTGTATAAAACAGATTGGGCTCTGTGACGGTCTTACATCTCCTTGACAGTCAATTTTGTGCCTTATTCGCAAATGTAGCACTTTGTGGGAAGTAGTTTGCTATCGACATTGCAAATCCTAATGAAGTGCTTTTCCTCCCTTCAGGTTTCAGTGGGGAAGACTTTCAAATGTATTTCCATTTATATGTGCCTGCTTTTTCCCCCTCAGTGCACAATGAAATCCTATTGAATAATGCGTTGTATTTCTATTTCCTTTCTCTGGGACACACGTTGAAAGACAGGGAGTGGATTGGTGTTATAAATGCAAAGAGAGGAAGGCAATTAAGTCGTAAAAATTTGTAGGCTTTGTACAATGTAGATGTATTGTTATAAATAAGAGATGTGCTCACGCCTGTAGACTTTGGGATTTCCTTCAACATTGCCACTGGCTTCAGTCTTCTATCAACAGTGAAACAGCTAATTTGGTATTGTCTTTCCTCACAGCACCTGCTGTAAACCACACAACAAAAGATTTAATCTGTGCTCAAATGATTTGGAGAACTGGTTATGTTTTTATTTCAATCCTATATCATCAAAGAGTATCAGCCTTCATACACAAAGAGAAAATGCCAAATGTGATTAAAATAAATAGAGTAAATATAAAGAAAGTATATGAAAAGAAGAAAAACCACAGAGATTTTTAAACTAAAGCTACTACATTTTGCCTTTAGATCCTCAGAATGAGCTCATTCTAATGATTATCAATTTATCTTTGATTACATCAGGAGATGAGCTTAGGTAAATGGAAAACAAGGGCATGGACAAGTATATACTGGCTAACATCTTCCAACATTTTCAAATTAAGACATCTGACACCTGGATCAATCATTAAAAAAAATTTTATTTAAACATCTATGTTTAATCACTACTTATAATTGTTTTATTACACAGTGATAAATTTTAAGAAACATGCTATTCTATTTATGATATAATATTTTTTTAGAATTATGAATATAATTTGCAAACATACTGTAGGAGGAATGTCCTTCACTTCCTTCCTAGAAGTGTGATCAAAGTGAAATTTTGAAACATCGAATGTGTATTACAAAGCAACTAGAATGAGATTATAGGGGCTGAAGAGATGGTTCAGCGGTTAAGAGCACTGACTGCTCTTCCAGAAGTCCTGAGTTCAATTCCCAGCAACCACATGGTGGCTCACAACCATCTATAATGAGATCTGTCACCCTCTTCTGTATACATAATAAATAAATAAATCTTTTAAAAAAAGAGATTATAATTATGATATTATTCTATGGTGTTTCTCACAGCCGAGTTCTCTAAGTGCCTACTCCGTATTATTCTACATTCTATTATCAAAAATGTTTTGAGAATGATATAGAACACAAAATCCAGAGACTGTAAACAAAATAAACTTAGAATCTCTTGTGAACTAAGGAGACACTGAATCTACAAACATTCTTTCCAATCATGTTTTAATTGCTACAATATACTATCATTATAGCTTAATTCAATCCCTGCTTAAGGATTCTACAGCCAAAGTAAGAAGAATAACAATTTAAAATCTGGTGACTTTTATGAACTATTAGATTAGCCTATTACTTGCTTATTTCAACAACAATGAATTAGTAAGCAAGAGGAATGATTTTTAAGGAAACATTGACATAACGACACATTATAGTCCTTTTCAAATACGCATTAAAATGTATACAGCCACAAATAATGTGGTTACACAGTAGAAAGTCTGAAAGTGCAATATGGAAGCATTTGTGTAGCAGAATCTTAAAAGTTCTTATTAAGAAAATTAAACCTTGGAGCCAGGTTTTGGGGTGAATACTGGAAGATAAGAGAGACAGAACAGCTGGGCGGTGGTGGCGCACGCCTTTAATCCCAGCATTTGGGAGGCAGAGCCAGGCGGATCTCTGTGAGTTCAAGGCCAGCCTGGGCTACTAAGTGAGTTCCAGGAAAGGTGCAAAGCTACAGAGGGAAACCCTGTCTCGAAAAACCAAAAAAAAAAAAAAAAAAAAAAAAAAAGGGAGAGAGAGAGAGACAGAACAAGCCACAGCTACCTCACCTCGCCAGTTCCTCAGCTGATCCTGTTTCCTCAGACTGGAAGCCTCTGTGTCCCCATATCCAAATGGATTTCAGCTGAACTGCTTCTTGAAAGCCTAAAGCTTAACCAGCTAAAAGCTTCTAGTTTCTGGTCTTCACGCCTCATATACCTTTCTGCTTTCTGCCATCACTCCCTGGGATTAAAGGCTTGCTTTCTGGGATTAAAGGTGTGTGTCTCCATGCTTGGCTGTATCCTTGAACACACTGAGATCTAGGTAAATCTCTGCCTCTGGAATGCTAGGATTAAAGGCGTGTGCTACCACTGCCTATCCTCTATGTTTAATATTGTGGCTGTTCTGTTCTCTGACCCCAGATAAGTTTATCAGCGTGCACAATATTTCAGAGAACACAATATCACCACACATTTGTTGCTGTATTCTGTATCAAATTTAATCTGCTATAGAAAACACACCTGAACATGTATGACTTTTATGTCACACAAATAAATACCTCAAGAATAATGTTTATCTAGTAATTAAGAATAGAGCTACCGAGGCCTCATATATCCGTTCAAATGTTTTTGCATTGAACAAGTCTTTTTCTAGAAGCATAGCTACTGAAATATTAATTGTGGGCCCCTTACCACCACACCAAATTCTTTACTCTCATTTCTACTTATATTTTCTGAAGGATCAACATCACTCCATTTCTGAGGTCAAACAAGATTCACAAAATCAGAAACAATGATAGCATCTGTTAACCCCAAAGTTACAAAGAGTATACAAGTACCCTACTTTGGGCTGAATGCAGTATAGCATCCAAACAACTCTGAATGCTTAGGTTATTCCTCCAGTAGGAATTATCTGTTTTTATGTTTGTTCACATCCATATGTCTAGTCATTATAATCATTATTTCAGCCATGGTTGTCTGTGGGATTTATTCTTTTGGTAACTAGCCATTAATAACATAGATGCTCTGAAATTCTGGGAACAAATATGCTGTATTCTATTTAGTCCCAAGTCTCATTGAGTCTTAAATTTTATAGTGTTGCCCCGATGTACAGGCTACAGATATCCACGATTGCGCTGATTGCTTCTTGAATCTCTAGTAATTTGTAGACTTATAATTCATGACATTTGTGGGAGATAGTCATATTTGTTCAAGTAAGTTAGTATCTGGTCAGTTCATCCCATATACTCTTCTGCTATGACACCAGGTCCTGATATTTCTCTATTTTACCTGATTTATAATAAGTACAAAGCAAATTCTTTTTTAAAAAAATATTTTATTTTATATTTTTAGAAACTTTCCTAAGAAAATAAAATGCAGTAAGTTAAAACAGAAACCATCACACTGAATTTGGACAAGTCAAACGAGCAGAAGGAAGCTTATCTGATGATGGCTGAATACGATGTTGATCGTATTCCAAATATCATTAGGAGTCAGTCATTATATTATTTATTTATTTGCTTGTAGCATTAATTTTAAAGAGTCTTATTAATAAAATCAAACCTGAGCCAGGTATTGGGTTGAACACTGGAAGATCAGAGAGCTAGAACAAGCCACAGCTACCTCACCTCGCCGGATCCTCAGCTGGTCTTGCTTCCTCAGACTAGAGGCCTCTGAGTCCTCATCCAGAATGGGTCTCAGCTGAATTGCTGCTCAAAAGCCTGAATGCTTAACCAGCCAAATGCTTAACCAGCCAAATGTTTCTAGTTTCTGGTCCTCACGCCTTATATACCTTTCTGCTTTCTACCACCACTCCCTGGGATTAAAGGCTTGCTTTCTGGGATTAAAGGCGTGATGAGTCATCATGCCTGTCTGTATCTTTGAACGCATGGATTTCTGCCTCTGGAATGCTAGGATTAAAAGTGTGTGCTACCACTGCCTATCCTTTATGTTTAATATTGTGGCTGCTCTGTCTCTGACCCCAGATAAGTTTATTAGCATGCACAATATTTGGGGGAATACAATACCACATTTGTTTGTTTGTTTGTTTATGCTAGTAGATTTGATTTTACCCTAGACTGCAAAATATGCTAGGGAAATGGTGGTACAAATCATATGAATTAACCAATCAATATCTGATTCATCTTAATCAGTATTTTATTCCCCCACTCTATAATTTGTAATCCATATCTGAGACTGTTTGGATGATCAAAAACCAGAGACCACATACAAAGCAATTTTAACTCCCCTTCTCAGGATTATGTACAATGCTTTCTCCACTTTCTTTAGATATAATTTTGGCCCATTCTTGTTCCATCATTTTTTGAGAACATGTTGGCAATTCAGTCATTTACCCAGGCCTGCCCTCAGGGACCCAGAAGGACACATCAGAAGTAGCTGTCAAGATATGACACTGTGACTACTGCACCCACTGAGTAAAGCGATCTTGCTAAACACATGCACTATATCACTTTATAAAAGGTGAGCCTTTCTTGACCCCCTTTCTCTTCATTTTGCTCTTGCTCAGAGGCCACCAACTGTATCCCCCAATAAACCTCCCATGTGAGCTCCGTTGCATGATATGGCTTTGTGGTGTCCCTGGGCTTCAACCCACCAAGGTTACTTTTGCATTTAAACTGTTGGAGAACATATCATTCATTGTGCTTCATGATAGGAGAAGTGTATTAACTGGAGATGGGTGATGAGGAGAAATTGACATATATATATATATATATATATATATATATATATATATATATATATGATAACATATCAAGTATTTTAAAATCCATTAAAACTTATAGGCTTTGAATTCTAAAACTATTTCCTTAAACACTGGCTATTGATTAAAGGAAAATGTGGTGTTTTATATTTTTTATTTATTTGTTTTTGAGAAAGAGTTTCTCTGTGTAACAGCTCTGGTTGTTCTGGAATTCAGTTTGTAGACAACCAGACTGTCCTTGAACTCATACAAATCTGCCTCCCAAGCAATGAGATTAAAGATGTAGGCATCTCATCTGGCTTAAATGTGGTATTTTAAACTATTGGAACTCACCTCTGAGTTACAAGACTGGAAAGGTACTTTGGTATAGATATTATCAGATAAGAAATGTCATAGACTCACTAGCTGTGTGTTTAATTCTTTATACCCTACATGTCTATATTTTTATTTTTGTAATTTTTTGACAATTATAATTAATTATATGGTGGTGCATATAAATGCAATCAATTCACACATTTATCACCTAATGATAATAATGCATAAAGGACACAAGTGCTCAGATTAGTAAAGTTTAAAAATAGAAGGAAAGTATAGACTACATAATTTCTGTTTATGACTATAATTTCAATATCCAAACTAAATGACTGAACATTTCAGATTAAAGCTAATTATTCTATATTCTATATATGCTGATTATATTATATATGACCAAATAAGTTTTATCTCAGCAATGCAATTATAAGTTGCTATACAGAGATTCTAGAATACAATCTACTACACAGAAAACAGGCAGTATATAACATGTATAATTCAGCAACTATATAAAATTTAGTATAATCTTATAAGTTTTTTTAGGATAGGCAAGCAAAGAAAATAAAACAATATGATTATATCATAATAGCAGAAAACCCTTATGTTTAAGAGAAAAATAAATAGATGTCTCTGGAAAAGTGTTTCCAATCAAAGTCATGAGGTTGATAAGGATGTACTCTTGCTTTTAGGAAATAGTTTTGTGATCAGACTATGGTGAGATGTATCAACTGGGTATAAAGATATCAATTTCTTTTTAGAAGTTGATATGAATATCTTCATGGGAAAACAATCTATCAAACTGCAAGATATGATAATGGAATCCCATCACAGTAGTTGTATACCAATGTAACATTTAACTAATGCATTATTCAACATTGTTCTTAAATGCATTCAGAAAATATAATAAATGAATAATGAGGTACAAATTTTACCTCATTAGGTGTTAAATATTCACACCCATGTTAAGGACAGCATTACAGTATATTTAGATATGTTGTTGGTTATAGGTAAATGGATAATAATAGAAGAGACAGATGTAGGAGGAAGCAGGAACCACCTCTGGCATGAAATATACAGACATCTGTTGTGGGATATGTGATAACACTGTGAACCCTGAGTTTGCATTTGTGTTAATTAAATGAAATCAACCTTGGGTCAGGAGGCCGAGCTAGTAGCTAATTAACAAAAAGTAATCATAGAGAGTCAGAGGGCATCTGGAAGATGGATAGAGGGGTGCATAGGAAGTAGTAGGGATGGACTTTGCGTGTGGCAGTTTTTTGGTTTGGCAGAGTGGAAGAAAGCTCTCTTTTCGAGACATGGGAGAAGAGTATAAGTTATGTTGTTGCTCCTCAACCTCTCTGAGCTAGTAAATTTTCACCCTAGCCTCTGACTCCCAAGTCTAATTGTTAAAAAGAATGGTATTTAGCTAAAAATACATTTGGTGGCAGGGGCAAGAGGTAGATCCAGCAGTACCTAAATGTCCCATTGGCTGCTGCCAGAGAAGCAAGCCAGCAACCAGTAACTGCAGAACTGCAATTATTGGCTCAACAACAGTAGATTCAGGTACAGCCATTATGCTATGGATCTGTTTTCATGTGGAACAATACTAGAAACTTCACAAATTTCAATAGAAGCAAGCTAGGCATTTGTTATTTCCTTGTGGTGCTGTCCTCCATAGGTTCAGATGTTCAAATTTGTTAAGTTAGCTGTTACAGATTACTTCTACATGTTGACAGACACCAAGGCCTAGATTCAGCAATTGGGTGTCTGAACAACCAGCTAATTCTCAGTTATATTAAAAATATCTATCAATATAAGATATTTGCTTGGATAAAGTAATGATCTTTATTTCTAAATAAAGCCCAATCATGGCAAAATATTGGACTCTGTATGAAATATGGTTTATTTCATCTACAAAGTAAACTGGAGGAACATGATGAGTAGCCACACGTTGTAATATGTAGCTAATAACCATATATGGCTATTAAGGTAGGATTAAATTAAACTTAAAAATATGTTCCTCAATTGCCATGGTAGTACATACCATTAATCCAGATACTTGTGATGTGGAGCCAAGTAGTCTCAGCATTTGAGTGCAGTGTGGTTTACATAGAAAATTCCAGGTTAGCCAGAGCTATAGGGGTAAAAAGTGAGATCATGTCTCAGAAAAAGTTTTGTTCCTTCTGCACTATCATATTTGTATTATAAGAGCTTAATAAACACATAGCATCAACCACTCTGTACAGCACACAGAACAAAGTCGTCATTACCCAAGTTTGTACTTTTGTACTGTACTATAGATACAAAATGTAATCAGATTTAGACCAGTGAGAAAAAATACAAATTATCTCTTTAAAACCAACTGATACAATATATTTGATGTGTGTGTGTTTACATATATGTATTGATTTTATTTATTCATAGTATTTGTAGTGTGTATTCTCACTGAAATATCTAGAATATCACCCCTAACTGCTCTAATCTGTGCCTTAGGACATATTCTCACTAACATACAAACTTCAATCAAGGATTCCATAGTTAGATGATATATTTATAAGTGTAATTACAGGAAATAAGTTTTATATATTGTCTACCCCATGAAAGACACTTTGCGTATTATATTTCCTGTGCTTTGTTTATTGAATTCTCAGTCATTCTTTGAAAATTTGTGTGCTATCATTTAACCTTTGTAGATATTTTATCATGGACTATATTTTGCTCACTTGAAAGTCTTTGTGGAAGCCCTAAACCACTGTTTTTATATATAAATATTATATTTGGGGCATTTAAAATAGGAATTTAGATAAAATGACACAACTTTTTCAAATCAAATCCAAATTGTTTATATAACATGAGATTGTGGACATATATCCACAGATATAAGCATATACTCATTGACAGAAGACTGTGTAGTGGTACATAAAGAAGAAAGTGACCTATGTATCAATCAAATGTAGAGATATCCTAATGCTGTGAAATAAACCTTCTGTACACTGTAAATATAGTCAGTTAATGAAGAACTGACTAGCCTGTAGCTGATACAGAAAGAGATTATGCTGGAGAGCCAGACTAGTAGAATTATGGGAAGAAGGGCAAGTCTGGGGAGTTGCCAGGAGATGCAGAGAGAAAGAAGATGTACATGCTATACTGAAAAAAGGTACCAAACCACTTGGCAAGATAAGAAATATGGGTTAATTTAAATGTAAGAGTTAGCTAGTAACAAGCCTGAGCTATTGACCAAGAATTTGTAATTAATATAAGCCTCACTGTATTTACTTGGTAGCTGCTGGTGGGACAGAAACTTTTGCCAACATCATAAGAAACAAAAGCTGCTGTCATCTTGTAGCTGGAAATTTTCTTGTGTCCCACCCAGTCTTGCAGCCACTCAGACCCAAGTAAACACACAGAGGCTTATATCAATTATAAACTGGATGGCCTATGGCTCAAGCTTCTTGCTAGCTAGCTCTTATATCTTAAATTAACCCATTTCTATTACATCATAAGCTGCCACGTGGCCATGGCTTACAGGTATTTTCACATCTTGCTTCTCCTGGGAGCAGCTGGAGTCTATGTCTCTGCCTTTATTCTTCCCCTCTCTCTCTTAGATTTCCTGTCTAGCTATAACTTGATTTGCCATAGGCCAGAGCAGCTTCTTTATTAACCAATAATAGCAACACATATTCACAGTGTATAGATATACATCCCAAAGCATCATCTTCTTCTTGGATATCTGAACTCCAGAAATGTTTGAAACAAACTTTTTATGATAGTCCACACAAACTAAATCATATTATGTTAGTCTATTGTTTATGACTATAACAAAATAATAAGCTTACATTATAGCAAAAAGAGCTTTATTTATCTCACAGATTAGTACACTGGAATTTAGAACAGTACTCTAGAGACTCTGGTATGAAGCTCTTGCTGCTGCATCTTATCATGTCAGGAACATGTGAGTCTTTCCATGTTTGTATCCTCTCTTCTTGTTCCTTATGAACCTATCTAGATTAGGTGTTAGGAGTTTCTTCCTAAAGGACCTATTCTAATCTAGTCACTTACATAGAGCCTCACCTTAGTTTACTATTGTCAGATTAAATTTTCTATAAATGTCATTAAATAATGCTTTGGGGATTAAATGTCTCTGAGTTTGGGAACACAACCTTCAAACAACAGTGCATATGCATGAAGTTCAGATTTTGTTATTCCTCTGCTGTCAAACTATGAAGAAGTGAGGAACATGTCTCCAGTTATGCCTGTTTAGGCTACTGTTTAGGCTACTGTTTTGTCTGTGAACATCCTTTTTGGTGTTACTTCACGTGCATACTTATAAACAGCAGTTGCTCTCATCTCAGATTTCTAAAAGTAACAGTGAATGTTCTACCCAGTTCTCAAGGAAACCATGACATTTCCTCTGTAGGATTTTATATTTTAAAGTTGAGTAAAGGTGAAGGGATTGATATGTGTTCCACCTTTGATGTTATATTCTTGTGTTACTAGATTAAGGCTCATAGAATTCCTTTTATCTTTAATTTCCAATTTATGAAAATATTTGTCAGTGAAAAAAAAATCAGGACTTGACTTTTAAATGTTATTGTATTTTGTATTTATCTTAATGAGAGGTAGAAAATAAATCTAACACTTTTGCCATGATTTGCATTCTACCTTTCACTTGTTGGCTTTCAGTCTCCATTATCAGTTAGTTGGGCAATCTACAAGGCAAGTTGGGAAGGGAAACTACCAGGAAAGACTTTCTTATTTTCTTAGTTAGGGTTTCAATTGCTAGTCCATATTCCTTCAAACAAATTCATGGTCAGGTCTATGACAGTGTCTTAGTTAGGATTTTTATTGCTGTGAAGAGACACCATGACCATGGCAACTCTTATAAATAAAACATTTAACTGAAGGGACTCAGTTTCAGAGGTTTAGGCCATTATCATTATGGCAAGAAGCATGGTGGCATGCAGGTAGATGTGGTACTGGAGGAGCGGAGAGTCCCATATCTTTCAGGTAACAGGAAGTCAACTGGACAGTCACACTGAGGGAAGCTTGAACAAAAGAAACCTCAAAGCCTACCCACAAAGTGATACACTTCCTTGAAAAAAGCCACAGCTCCTAATAGTACCACTCTCTTTGGGGGCCATTTTCTTTCAAACCACCACACACAGGAATACCCCAATCCCTGGTACCAACTTCTTATTTAGGGTTTCTATTGCTAGGAAGATACACCATGACCATGAGAACTCTCATAAAGGAAAACATTTAAATGAAGTGGCAGCTTACAATTTCAGAGGTTCAATCCATTATGATCATGTCAGGGAGCATGGTGGTATACAGGCAGAGAGGATACTGACTACATCTTGATCAGAAGGCAGCAGGAAATGGACTGAGGCATTGGGTGTTACTTGGGCATATGTGAGCCCTCAAAGCCCACCCTTACAGTGACATACTTCCTCTAACAAGGCCATACCTATTTAACAAAGCATACTTCCTAATAGTGGTACTCCCTATGAGCTTTAGGGATCCAATAACATTGAAAATACCACACTTACCACTGATCTGACCTGCCTATGTAACAAAAAAAAAAATCAACTCAGGCTTCAGATTTTTTCAATATTTTCAGAGGTTATGTAGAAAAGCTCTGAGTCCAGACTATTTTTGTGACTATCAGCATTTTCAGAAACATGATTTATTTTCAAGGCATGTGACATTCTGAGTCTACAGCCTTGTAGAAGAAACAGAGCAAGAAAAACACTCTTGTATATATAATGAATTTCCAAATAGAAATTAGAAATAACTCAGAATTTTTATATACTTCTTCCATCAGCTTACATTTTTCTGCTTGAGGACAAAATCAAAATAAAGAAGGTGAAACCTTCAATTAGGAAATTATACATTCTTTAGATTGAGACACTGAGCTTCTACTAACTACAAAAGCAGAATTTCCTAATGAAGCTAAAGTTGTGAGATTAATTGCTCCCATATATTCATTTTTAATGAACAGTAACAATTGACTTGACAGGCCAATTATTATAACATCCTGGGTCCACAGTATGAAATAAAAGTTATAATGTTCTAGTCAATCAAAACATTTTACTTCTGTTACTGTGCTTGAATTCTTCCACTACTTTGTGATGTTAACTGGATGCCATGTGCAAATTACTGAAGATATTATCCTCAAGTATGAATAGAAGCATGATATAACCTGCACATATTGCTACGTACGTCAGCAATAGCTTCAGTTGTATTGAAGATGAGCTATTTTCATTTCTTATGAAAATTATCATATCACCATGAAACAAATTAAAGTGGAAATCTTGATAATATTCAGTAAATTATGACATGATTTCTTTGTTGCATAGTATGGTTTATAGAATGGAAGGAGATTAGATACAATTTAAACAAGAATATCCAGTTAGAAAAATTCAAGGAGATAGAATGAAAAATGGTTCATTGCTGATGTGACTAGATTGTTCAATTGTAACTCGCAAGTACTTCTATATGTCATTTTTAAAGTACAAACATTATTTTCTAGGGAATTTTCCCATTATTTTATTTTATTTTATTTTACAATACAATTCGGTTCTACATATCAGCCACGGATTCCCTTGTTCTCCCTCCTCCCGCCCCTCTCCCCTTCCCCCCAGCCCGCCCCCCATTCTCACCTCCTCCAGGGCAAAGCCTCCCTTGAGGACTGAGATCAACCTGGTAGACTCAGTCCAAGCAGGTCCAGTCCCCTCCTCCCAGGCCAAGCCAAGCGACCCTGTATAAGCCCCAGGTTTCAAACAGCCAAATCATGCAATGAGTACAGGACCCAGTCCCACTGCCTAGGTGCCTCCCAAACAGATCAAGCCAATCAACTGTCTCACCCATTCAGAGGGCCTGATCCAGTTGGGGGCTCCTCAGCCACTGGTTCATACTTCATGTGTTTCCATTTGTTTGGCTATTTGTCCCTGTGCTTTATCCAACCTTGCTTTCAACAATTCTCACTCATATAAACCCTCCTCTTTCTCGTTAATTAGACTCCCAGAGCTCCACCCAGGGCCTAGCCGTGGATCTCTGCATTCAGTTCCCTCAGTCATTGGATGGGGGTTCTAGCATGACAATTAGGGTGTTTGGCCATCCCATCACCAGAGTAGGTCAGTTCGTGCTGTCTCTCGACCATTGCCAGCAGTCTGTTGTGGGGGTAGCTTTGTGGATTTCTGTGGGCCTCTCTAGCACTTTGCTTCTTCCTATTCTCATGTGGTCTTCATTTACCATGGTCTCCTATTCCTTGTTCTCCCTCTCTGTTCTTGATCCAGCTGGGATCTCCCGTTCCCCCAAGCTCTGTTTCCCGTGACCCTCGCCCTTCATTACCCCCACTCATGTCCAGGCTGTTCATGTAGATCTCATCCATTTCTCTGTCATTGGGTGATCCCCATGTCTTTCTTGGGGTCCTGTTTTCCAGGTAGCCTCCCTGGTGATATGAGTAGCAGTCCAGTCATCCTTTTTCCACATCTAGTATCCTGCTATGAGTGAGTACATACCATGTTTGTCTTTCTGAGTCTGGGTTACCTCACTCGGGATGATTTTTTTTAGATCCATCCATTTGCCTGCAAACCTCATGATGTCATTGTTTTTCTCTGCTGTGTAGTATTCCATTGTGTATATGTACCACATTTTATTTATCCATTCTTCAGCTGAAGGGCATCTAGGTTGTTTACAGGTTTTGGCTATTACAAACAATGCTGATATGAACATAGCTGAGCAAGTGCTCTTGTGGTATGATTGGGAATTTTCGCATTTTAATTTTAATGTTGCATTTGAAATTTGCTAACCAAGTGTAATCATCTTGCAGATGACAATTCCACCTTCCTGACATACTTTTCCCATCATGTTTGAACAGTGCACTCACATTTCCACCTGTCGTTTGAGCTCTCAAAACACAGAGGTAAGCTACAGTGAGAAGAAGGATTGCAAAGCAATCAGTTCTGCAGACTACTATCCCCAGGGATGGGAACTGAAGCTGGCGGTTTGTGATAACTGGTGGTGTAGAGCTAAGGGAAGATTTCTAAGATTTCAGCATACGTTACTGTACCAACAACACTGAAAGGAAATGTTTTTAAGAGCTATGGTGTATCCTAGGAGGCAGGAAGTAGACACTGTATTTATCTTCTGATGTATGCCATCAGTTTTTGGAGTAGCCACTAGTATCTTTACTGACTCAGACTTTCCTGTCTTTACATTTTGTTTAAGAGTTTACACTTGAAAAAGTATATCTTGAAAAAGATACACATGTTGAATTTGACATAATTCAACAAATTATCTACTGTTCTTTCACATTCATGAAACTTAAAGTGCAAGAGAAAATGAATCTAACAAGCCTAAAATACTATTTCTAGGTCAAGTTTTATGAAACATTATTTGACCTGAAATAAAATGTGTTTATATTTTTATGCAGTTCTTGAAGAAACGTGGTAATCATACAGTTTGAGAGAGCATAACATGATCTTTTGTATTTTATCCTAAATTGCTGGAAATTTATTGTACATTTGTTAATTCAACAAAATATTATCAAAATGTAATGCATGCTCCTATATCTTTCTTAATTTAGGGCTTTTTATGGGCTCTAAAATGTGGATGAATAGTACATGTGTGTTCATATGACTAGACAGAAAGAAAAAATACAAATCTGTTGTATTACGTGGAGTAAAATAATCACAGATATTGCTATATAAAATTATATATCATGCTTCATTATGTAGTATAAAAGGAAGGACTTTTAAAAATATTAAAATACTTACAGTAATATCACTTCAAATTGTAGGAATGTAGTGGTATCTATCTGGTCATTTTATATCATATTAACCGTTCTAAAGCACCATAGAAAGAACTAAATTGTGGACTATTTGATAACTATTCTTTTTTCTGATTACTGAAATTTCTGAAGATAATGCAGAAATGAAAATAGTTCTTCCCTCAGCAGCACTCAGCTGCCATTTGCTGCAGCTTCTGCAGTTCAGACATTCCACAGAAGCATTTAATGATTGCTCTTTTTCAAAATAAGATTTCTTTAATTGACCCCTTTGCTTCATTAGAGTACCTGAAATCATATTGTTGGATATCAATAAGTCTATAGCTGCTAAATAATTAGAGAAAACTTTCAAATAAGAAGAATAATGCATTAGATTGATAACATTCATTCACCACCACTCCCATAAAAAATGGTAAGTCAGGCCTGATCTACAACCACATTGTTTTAATTTCCTCGCATCTTTTAGATTTGAATTCTTTTGAGGAGATAACAGGTTCACTTTATTAGACACTGTCTTGTTGCATGGTCTCATCACAAGGTTCACATGAAAGTTTATGTTGTTCTTCAGTTTTACCTGTGATGACTTCTTGCATATAAAAACAAACAAACAAACAAACAAAAATCAGAGAGAGAAAGATTCAGTCTAAAAAAAGTATGGTTTTATTTATTTATTTATTTATTTATTTATTTATTATTTGGTTTTTTTTGAGACAGGGTTTCTCTGTGTAGCTTTGCTTTTTTCCTGGATCTTGCTCTTTAGACCAGGCTGGCATCGAACTCACAGAGATCCGCCTGGCTTTGCCTCCTGAGTGCTGGGATTAAAGGCGTGCGCCACCACTACCCGGTTCCATTTTTTTTTTTAATATATGTTTATTGAATAAGAGAGTAAAACTAGATATGAAAGATAACTTATTTAGAATTGTACGTTTGGGCCCTGCTCTAGTTTGCTTTTTGTTCGGTTCAGGAAATACTGATCAAACCAACTTGAGGATGGAGGGCTTATTTCAAGTTACAATTTGTAGTTCATCATCAAAGGAAGCCAGGAAAGGAGTGCAAAATAAGAACCTGTAGGCAAGCATGGAAGCAGAGACCATGGAGGAATGCTGCTTACTGATTTTCTTCCTGACTACATTCAGATATCTTTCGTATATAGTCATGCCCATCTATCCTGGGTTAGTAATGTGCACTGTCAGCTAGGCCCTCCTATATCAATTAAGAATCAGCCTGGTCTACAAATTAAGTTACAGGAAAGGCGCAAAGATACACAGAGAAACCCTGTCTCAAACAAACAAACAAACAAACAAAAAGAATCAGGAAATTGATCCACATACTTACCCACAGGTCAATCTAGTCAAGAAAATTCTTCAATTAATGTTCCCCCTTCTCAGATGTCATGTTGACAACAAATATTAACTATCACAGACACTAAATGTTAAATGAAGTCTCAAACCCAAATACATTGAAAATGTTAGTTTATTGCATGGATAACCCTTCTACTGTCATTACATTGGGAATGAAATTAATATGTAAGCTAGAACTGGTTTTCTTGTAAAAACCTCAAACATTTCTAACTAATAAAAAATAAATTAATTTGTATGCCAAAAGAATTACAGACTGAATGAACTAAATATAATCATGATAAAATATAAGAAAATTCAGGAAACAGCAGCCTAAGGAACTCATGTTTTCCTTCTTCAGTCTTTTATCTTCTGAATAAATCTGATTTAATTATTCTATATCTTTGTATTCTCAAAAGCTTAAGTTTGATGAGACCCTATTTTTGTTAACTATTTAATATAGTGGATAAAAAGAATAACCTATGTGGTAGTTTAAAAGTAATTAGCCTCCAAAAGCTAATTGGAAGTGTCACTATTAGGAGGTGTGGCTTTGTTGGAGTAGGTGTGGCATTGTTGGAGGAAGTGTGCCACTAGGGAGGTGGGCTTTGAGGTTCATGTAGTTTCAAGCCATGCCCAGTGAGACAGATCACTTCTTGTATTGTTTGAGTCAAGATGTAGGACTCTCAGTTACTTGTCCAGCACCAGGCCTTTCTGCACACCAAAATAATTGCATTTCTCCTTTTCCTTTCCACCTCCAAACTCTCCCATACAACCTTCCTTGCTCACTTTCAAACTTATGATCTCTCTTTTCTATAATTGCTTTTACATGTATATAGGTATATGTATGTGTATATATATATATATATATATATATATATATACATATATATGTGTGTGTATATTTATAAATATAAACCACTATATGAGACTTGTGCATATATTTTGAGGGCATGGCTTTTCAATACTGTGTTCTTTTGTTCCATCTGTAATAATAGAAGATATATTTTTAATGATTTGAATTATTTTTGTTGGCTTATCTAATGTAAAATATCTCAACTTCCTCTCAACATCTGACGTAATAGAAGTCTTTTATGTGTCTTATGAAAGGTGAACATAAAGTAGCAAAGATGAGGTTTATTTTAGTGACAAGAGAAAATAGGATTTTCATCCACATTTCATTCCTGAACTTAAGAAAATATTCTGGCTATCAAAAAAATGGCATGTGGAAAACAGTTCAGAAAATCAGCATATCATTCATAACAATGTCTTAAACTAAGGGATGGTGAAATGATATTTAATCTCACATAGTTGTTTGTTAAACAGTCATGGTAGTCCAACAGCATATCAAGAAATACTCTTCTGAGGTAGAGTACCGATGGGATGGCTATTCTACTAGCTTTACGATGTTACTCTTCAATTGTTGAGAATGACACTTTCCAAGACTCCGTCTGTGCTGCAGACACTTTGGGGAACCATTGCGCTTGCCTGGGAGCCATTGTCCTCAAATGAGCTGCAAGGCATTGGCTAGCATTGCTTACATGTGGTCTGAGACCCATTCAAATTTCATGGACCTTCACTCTGTAAATGTGCATTGAAGGACTTAGAAACCCAAGGAGCTTTCCAAACATCAAGTTGTGGTAGAACAAAATGACCAGCTTCTCACTCCTTGTAATCATCTCCATGTGCCTCCAGGCACTAGAACTCAGTCACTCCCCTGAAGTGTAATGTTGACCAACTTCTGCTTTGTTTATACATAAATACACATATAAATTGAGTAAAGGTAACAATTTTGTGGTGGATACCAATAAGCAGCAACTATATTACTTTATTTCATCAAGGCAATTATATCAGAAATGATGACTATGGATGGAAGTGCTTACTACTTTTTTTTTTTTTTTTTTTGGTTTTTCGAGACAGGGTTTCTCTGTGTAGCTTTGCGCCTTTCCTGGAACTCGCTTTGGAGACCAGGCTGGCCTCGAACTCACAGAGATCCGCCTGCCTCTGCCTCCCAAGTGCTGGGATTAAAGGCATGTGCCACCACCGCCCGGCACTTACTACTTCTTACATTTCAAAAGTTGCACCCTTTTCTGGGACTCATCAGGATGTTACCGGTCAAATTGAACATTTAAGTAGGAATGATCCAGAAATGTATAGTTCTCTACTTGGATTTTTCTTTGCAGAAAGAGGTTGTTGAAATACTATTTTTTTTTTTAATTTCCCAAGGATACATAACTGTTTAATATGGAAAATATCATCAGGAACTTCCATTTGACTATTCTTTCAAAACTATTCTTCAGAATGTCGAAAGTAATTATATTTCCTAAGAATATCTGTTCAGTTTATTTTTCTTAGGTATTTGAGAAAAAACACACAAAATACAGTATGGATTTGGGATCTCAATCAGACATCTTCCCACTGCATATCCCATAAACCCCTGCTCTTACTGAGGTATTTGGAACAGCTCTTCAACATTTTCCAGTTTTTCTCATTTCCAGTATAAAGTCATTCTTGATATTGATCCAGGTCTCTTCGTGGTCAGCTAATGAAAGAAACCTAATACTCAGAGTTGTAAAATGTATTCAATTCCATCTTCACTCTGAAAATCACAATTCCTTCTCATTTCTACTAGCCTATTGTGTCACTGTCAAACCCATCTGAAGACCTTGACTTTTACTCAGTATCACTGTCTTTCCATCCACTAGGTTGATATGATAAGTGCAATGAGAAACAGAGACACAAGAAGAGCTCCAGTTTTCTAGTACTATAAGTTCTGTAGCAGCACTTCTAGATAACGGCTAGAATTTTGGTCTTCCAAGCCAGTTCACACATTGCTTTGTTTAACCAGAACAGTAAGCCACTGACTGAAGAAATGGCTAAGAGTAATGGTTTTGATGAATCTAGCTTGATCCAGACTGGTGCCCCTCAGCCCTTCCTTGGCTAACTTTTTCAAAATGCAATCTGAAAAATAATTTCCAGGCTTTGACTCCATGAATCAGTGAATTCATATGATTCCCTCTGGGACTAACTCTTCATAGCTTCACTGTTCAAAATCTGCATTTCATTCTCTCTATATATTCATGATTCTAATTATGTCAGTAAAGGTTTTAATTGCATAAAATACGAATTATTTCCTTAAAAGCCTGATTCACAAAGTTCTGAGGGATCAGAGTTCTCTAACTAAATTAATTCGCTCCTGTAGGTGCTGTACCACTGTTCACACTATAGCAGATGCTGCATGAGATCTAGTGCTGAGCTTGAGTGATGTATAAAAGATTGAAAAGTTTATAAATTTGACTGACTTTTAATTCAGCAGCTCACACATTGTCTGTTTATATTTTGGACACCTGAGCCCCAGGGCCCTGAGACAGAAGTGCTTCTTTCAGCACAGGCTCAGAAAGACCCTGAGATTCAGCCAGAACCCTGAGGCAAGAATTTTAAGATGTGAGCCTGCCATTCTTCTGCTTTGAAATAGCTAATATTGTCAGAAACAGGCTCCTGCCCCTGACTTGCAGAATGACTTGACCTTTCTAAGCTTTTGTCCCCAAAGCTTTCTTCTTAGTGGACATATTGTTACAGTTGACCACAGAGAAATAATTAATTAACTACCTTATCATTAATCACCTTGGGGCAGTTATTTTTTACTTTAAGAATGTTAATGGATATCTCAATGTCACTTCCTGCATCCCAATGCCATAATCCAACATTAGTATTCTACATTGTACCAAAGGTATGTTGCCTGTAGTCTGGGGTGAATTTTTGTATCACTTATGCTAGTTATTTGCCCTTTGTATACCATTTATCCTGTATAATTTAAACTTGGTAATGTAAGATAAAATTAAACAAATGTGATTCAGGACAAGTGTCAGCAAACTGCTTTAGATTTAAAGTAGAAGGTATTATCTGTTATTTTCTTTGCTTGTGATTATTAGGATAATGTACTTCTAACAGTTTTCCCTCCTTGGTTAGCACTCATAAAAATCTGAATGTCTAGGTGAACTTCACTTAGATTTGTCATTCTTCACACTTTGGCTAAGTATTCAAAGTAGAGGGTAGCATGTTTGATAACTCAGGAGTGTCTAATGTGTGGAAGCTGTATGCCATGATGTCTTGCTTAGAATATGTTAAAGAACAAAATCTCATCAGGCAAAGGAAAATATGACTAGTGGGGTTCTGAGTATGCAGGTAAAATTTTAGCATGGAATTTAATAGATTTCAAATGCAAATTTCAATTAAACATTGTGAATATCATCATTTGTTTTAGGCCATTTCATTATATACAATACCCATAATATTAAAAGCTACATGTTACGCCAGAATGTCATCCAATATATATGAGTGATTGACATTTCATTTTTTTTAACATTTACAATGTCTGTAAGTATATCCATATGCTATGTTCAATAATTTACTTGTAAATTAACTACAATGAACACAAATGAATAATTTAATTCATAGATTTCAATTTAAAGTGAACAAGCATTTTACTTTGAATGGCTACAATCTAAAACTACTATGAAAGTAACATATTCTGATGAAAAATAGAAATTTAAGTCTTAAAACCAATATCTAAATTCTCCACCTCATTTTTGTGTTCAGTGTTTTAAATGGAGTTGGCTGTGTGTCTCAGATTCCTCCAACATATGATTTGGTTCAGTCTCTTGAGTGTTCAGTTACAGGAGTTCCTCACCAAACACAGACCTTCTCTACTTTCTATAAAACTTGTTTAAATTTTTAAAAAGTTTAAAAATTTTATGTAAATAGATACTCATAAATGTGATAAAAACCAACCTAATCTCTAACTTGATGATTGTTATCAATTTCTTCATGAGAAAAAAATGAAATATGAATATCTGTGAGAGACTACTATCTTCAGTTCTGTGTTGTGGAAAAAGATGAATAAAAGAGATGGACTTGAAAACTATTTAAAATTATGCTGAAGCTTCACCCATACTGGCTAAAACTCATAGTTCTTGAAGATGCTATACCTGATACTGGAAGTGAAAAGTGGTCATCAATCTCACCCATCTATGAACCCTTCAAGTTACAATAATAATCTACCCAGACAGATGTGCCCATGGGTGCAATTTTGGCACACAGGTTATGAGAATAACCAAATGTATTTTTGTATTTTATTGGTTTAAAACCCATTTCAAGAGATGGAACTCATATGCGACAGTGTGAATGAGGACAAGAACCTAAGACTAGGTAGGTCATAGACTGTAGGCGAGAAACCTACTAGTATCATTTTTCAAATGGACATAACAATGGAATGATACCTAATGACATATGGTTGTATCCATAGATCAGTTCATCACTCAACACTCATCAAAGAATCTTCTTTCAGTAGACAGTAATTAACAGAGAACTCACAACTGATCAACTTTCAGAGAATAAGAGCCTTTGGACTGTTAAGGCATAAATTTGGTGGAGACATCACAGCTCTCTCCCCAAGCTCAGAGATCTATGCAGAAGAGATGGTGGAAAGAGTGTAAGAGGTAGAATTGATAGAAAACTCTGTTTTCTAGACACAATAGGGCACATGCACATAATAACTCACAAAGTCATACAAATGACATGTACAGGCTCAAATTAGATGAAATTCTGAAGGGAGAGTGGAAAAGGGCATGATTTCTCACTCCTAGCTAAGGAACTACTGACAGTTGTTGCTGCTGGGAGAGGGCTTTTTTTTTTTAATTGTGTATATCAATCACATTCTAGAGCAGGCCTCATGCTCAGGAGTGGTCAGCCAACATGAAATGGACTAATCGACTCTATGTTCTGTTATTTCTTAAGAGTAAGAAAGAACATGAACTGGGTGGCAAGGGATGTAGAAGAGAATTTGGGAAGATTCACGGAATTTTCAAAGAATATTATATCAGAGTTTCAAAGAATAAATGAAAATATTTAACAAAAATACTGATTGGTCAAAGCTGAATGAATAAGATCATTCTTTACTCTTACTATTTAATAACTGTCTGACTTTAAAAATAAACCTTTAAAAAACTTCATTTTTTAATCTATGTTAGGCACATGTGATATGGCATCCAACAGTTATAAGAATTGAATAAACTGTTGTATTTAGTGTAAGGACTAATCTTAGTTATGCCAAAATAATTATTAATTATGTTCAAATCCTATAAGATGATGGACCTGCTGATTTATGGTTACAGAATTCGTAGCTAAATAGCCATAAAAATAAACAGCTGTATATTGGGACTAAATATGCTAAATATACAAGTATGAGAGGATAAGAGGAAAAAAAGTCCTTTATAGATTTCTTATGAATTATAATAACTAGGAGTACAAATCAGTGGCTACTAAAACCAGAAATTTTCATGTGTTGGGGAATTTTGTTTAATTCTTTTATTCTTTCTTTTAAAGTAACTTATCTTTTATTAAACCAAAGATGCCCACATGGGTATTGAGTTAGATCTTAAAACCAAGGCAAAACTTACCCTCTTCCTTCCAGCATATTCCCTTGTAATTTAGATTGTTCACATTTTATTTTTTCCTCAGGTAAAGAATGAAACAACCAATAGGAACTGAAGTAGTAAATGCTGTTGTGAGAGTCAGCACAATGGTGACAGGACACACAGAGGCATGATGTATTTGCATTTATTTTTCTATGTACCTATTGACAAGGACATTAGAATCCACTTGTGTGAGATGAGTTTTCTGACAAACTAATTTAAAAGGCTCATAAGAAAGTGATGTCCCTGAAGAAAACAGGAATGGGAAGTTTTAAAGTCTCAGAGTGTGAAAGTAGCTGATGTCTAATTCACTGGTAACCTCAGATGATGAAACCTAAATTCTAATCTGTTCCTAAGCTACCACATACAAGAGCAAACACCATTAGACGACACATGATAGATCCCTGCAGTAATCCATTTACTGCTTGATTCTTTAAGGATGCTTTTAGTGGTTAGTGATACACAACCTGAGCGATAATTGATTAAACTGTAAGGATGTTTATGGCTCTGGGCATTTGAGAGCACGCAGTCCAAATGTGCCCTCAGTACTTTGGAAAAGACAGGAAGGACTCCAGGCTTTGGATCATTTTGATCAACTACATTTTGCTTGGTGGTGTTGTCTCTCTACATGTCCTGTTTCTACTGAGCACTGTGCCAGTAGGAATAAGCACATGCTTATTGTTTGATAGTTTTCATCCTCTCTTCCTGTCCCAGCAGGATTATCTTTGTACTTCAAGGGCCACGACAAGACCACATACTTTACCATAGATAACAAACAGACTGACAAACTGGACTGAAGCTTTAATTCTTGCAGTGGGAGGTAGACAAAAAGCATATTTGGGAATACAATATGATAGATAATCATACTGTTACAAAATTGTTATAAGTGATATTTTCTACTCTAAAACTATCCTGATAGAAGATTTTATTAAGTGATATAGTTTGTGAAAAAAGAATAATAAACAAGCTGATTGACTGAAACATTAAACACTTATTTTTTTGTAAACTGTAGAAACTAGAAGTCTGTTATCAAGGTTTTAGACAGTCTTGTATCTGATTAGAGACTCTTACCTGAGTTGTAAATTCACTCTCTTGCTGTGTCATTACATGTCTATTCCAGGATGTATGTGACTTGGTATCAGGGAACTTTCTAGTGTCTTTTCATATGTGGAAACTAAGTCTATCAGAGCAGACTTCACTTTTGTAGCTGAAGTTTTCCTGGTCCTGCCTGGCCCATGGTCAGGACAAATCTCTCTTACCTGCCAGTCCCACAGCCAAGTAAACACACATAGATGCTTATATTATTTATAAACTGTATGGCCATGGCAGGCTTCTTGCTATCTAGTTCTTATATCTTAAATTAACCCATTTATATAAATCTATGCCTTGCCAGGTGGCTTGTGGCTTACTGGTATCTTGCAAGGTGGCGGCTGGCAGCATCTCCTTACTCAGCCTTCTTCTACCCAGCATTCTCCTCTCTCTTGTCCTGCCTACACTATCCTTCCTGCATGGCCACTGGCCAATCAGCATTTTATTTATCAATCAATCAATCATAGCAACATATGTTCACAGCATACAGGACATCCCACAGCACTTCCCCTTTTCTGTTTTTTTTAAAGGATTTTAACTTTAACATAGTAAAATTACATATAATAAAACAATTATCAAGCAAGAATTACAGTTATAATATCTAGTTTATTTATAATATCTAGTCTATTTGTATTTGGCAAAATTAAAGAAGATATCCTATCTATCCTATATTTGTGAGTCTAAGGTTTCATATCTAACTTACCTTTTATCATAACTAAGGAAACCATAACTATCTAGTCTTCAATTACATCAAAGACCTCAGAAGGATATACTATTACCTGAGAAATTGGAGAAGGATGCAAGCAACTTTTGGGAGTCTTGTGAGAGTAGACAGAGACAGCTGGGAGCCTGGACAGTCATCTAAAGTTCCTTTGAAAAGTTGGGGCATCTGTCTTCAGCCCACAGGCCTAGAGTCTCTCAGTCACTTCTCTCTGTGTCCTGTAGAATGTCTGGCAGTTTCTTCTGCAAAGCAGGTACCTGAAGGACCATTTCACCAAGCAAAGTTCAGTGTTTACCTTCCTATGGGTCCTGCATGTCCCGTCAATTAAGCAGTCCATGCAAGAACAGTTTCTTGCCCAAATGGCTATTTTTGCCAGGAAGAAGATAAACTCCATATGGAGGGGCTTTGATGCCCATTCTCCTCTCTGAAGTAAATCAGTGCTGCCAGGAGTAGACATGTCTCACTGTCCAGAAAGTCTAAATTTTAAAAATATTTTAAATGCCATGTTTGTAGGTCTTTGAAGTGTTTAAAGATTACCTACCTAACTGAATTACATCTATGTATACCTAGAAAACTTAAAATGACTATAAGTTTGACTATCATAGGAGACTAATTATTAATCTGTATTTTTTAATTATCCATTACAATCTAAATGAGTTACATAAACATAATATCTTAAATAAGAGTACATATATGTATATATATATATATATATATATATATATATATATATATATATATATATAAAACAACTCTAAATTTGTATCAATAAACTAAAATCTATACCAATGTAAAACATTTTAAATAAGTTGCTCTTTAAAAGTAGGTTCAATAATCTACCCTTTTATCCTATCATCTATACTATCCCTTTTTTTTTAGAAAAAGATTGCATTTATAATCAACCTGTTTTAAATAAAAATATTGTTTTTGTTCTGTCCCACATCAGAGGGCTCTTCTGATATGGGACACAAGAATATCTCAATCATAGCAACATATATTCACAGCATACAGGACATCCCACAGCACACTTTTATGACCTATTCATCAGCAGTTGGAGATAAGGCTTGTTAGGAAATAAGTTCTCCAACTATTGGTGAATGGAAATGGAGATTCAACATATAATCAAAGAAAGTGAATAAATATTCACTCTATAGCAAGGATCTTGTGCAAATTTATCCATTTGAAATGCAATATTTGAAAGATAATATAAATAATCTCAGCCACAAATAATAAGTAGGCACTATTAATTCACTCAATGTATTTATTTTATTCAGCCATAACTGGATAGTTCAGATATCATGCTAAGTGTGTTCTAAGGCATTTATAGAAAGAATTGACTGAGAGAGGAAGACTTATCCTGAATGCAGGCAATACTGTCCATGCAATGACTCTCTTTTGGAATTAAATGGAAGAAAGTAATTTCAGGTAGTACTTTAATTCAGAACTCCATTCTTTCTAAGTTTGTATACTGATGATGCCATTACCCATAGACATCAAACATTAGCTTCTTCAGTCTTTGACATGAGACTCTCACCACAGCCTCTCTCAGAAACATTAAAAAATCAACATCAGGTTTAGACAGCATCATTGTCACCTTTATTATGAGGCTTCTAAGTTCTTGAACTTCAAGTTGCTGGGTTCAGTGCCCTACAGCATGTAGATGGTCACTGTTGACTGCCCATATTCTTAGAGTGATTGTGTGTGTGTGTGTGTGTGTGTGTGTGTGTGTGTACATGTTTGTGTGCACACAAGCATGTGTGGATGTGTGTGTGTGTGATTCATTTTGGTTCTACTTCTTTCAATTCTGGCTATTATAGCAAACATGATAAATGTATGATTCCCAAATTTAAAAAAAATGGGAAAATACACATAAAACAGCTTGATTGGAATTAGAAAAGCCTTACAGAAAAAAATGAGTAAACAAACTGAGAACATTGTTATCAGTAGGATATGAAAATACTAAACTATTGATGCTCGAGTAAACATGATTTAATTAATAGCTTGATACACATAAGAATTTATGCTAGCAAGGTGTAACAAAACAAGAAATTTAGGCTGGCATCCTTGGATGAGCATGGTCAAATGTGAAAGAAAAGCAGATGAAAATGCTCACATGATGCTTGATATATTCTGACTTGTGTTAGCTCTCTCTGCTTGGTATTTATGAATCAAATGTGAGCTCCCAGCTCCAGCTTCATGACTGCCTAGCTATTGCCCTGCTGCCCACAATTAAGGTAATAGATTCAAAGTCTCTGGAAACCTGTACACTCAAATTAAATGGTTTATTTTACAATTTGTTTTGGTCATGTTATTTCTGCACAACAGTAACTAAGAAGGAAAAAAAATCATGAAATTTTAATATTAAGGAATTCGGGGAAGAATCTTGTAAAAATTATTAAAAGACAGTCTAAAATAACTACATCATGTTTATATAGTTTGAGTAAGAGCTATCATTCTTGGTTTGGAGGTATTTCTGTTGATAAAGAAGAGAATTTTTTTATTTTAAAATTGCAAATACAAATTGTCTTTCCAATTTTCCAATTACAATTGTTCCTTCTATACTACTTACTAGTTGATAACACACAAGTTTTGATTTGTAAGTACAAGCAACTTAAAAGCCTCACACTACCTACTTTGTGTCCCACTAATGTTGTGGGATTATATACATACATCACTTTTCTTTTATCAGAAGTTTTTAATTTGTCTCATTTAACCAACACTTAACACATGAAAAAAGTTATTTCACAATGAGAAGAGAAAAGATAAAAGAGAAGTTTGGTTTCAAAGACTTGTTTAAAAGAGAATATTTTCACTTATATTTTAATTTTTTGACTCGTTATTTCTTTACTAGGTCAAATAAAGTCAGAAGGATGCACATATACATGGACATATGCAGATATACATAATCAATTGATGCACAGATAGAGATGGGTAGATAGATCCAGGGATAGATAGAGAGAGAGTTGTAGATGTTAGATAGATGATAGACAGACAGACAGATGCTGGATAGATACATAGATAGAAAGATGATAGTTCAAATAAGATTAGGAAAATGCACATACACATGAACATATGTAGATATATGCAATAGATGTACAGAAAGAGATGGATAGTTAGATGGATAGGTAGACTGACAGATAGATAGGTAGAGAATAGATCAAGTAAGGTCAGGAGGATACACTTACACATGAATATATATACATAGATAGATGATAGGCAGATAGATACATAAATAGTTATATAGGTAGAGAATAGATAATTTGATGATAGATGGTAGATGGATACATAGATACATAGATATGAATGTATTGAGATATATACATCTATATAGCCAGGTATGTTTTGGAGTATAATTATGATTAAAATATGTTGTTATTTATAAGGAACAGAGACTTCCAGATTAGAGAAACATATAAGCTGATTAAATCATATTCCAAAAATAGTGAATGCAATACTAACTTTTCCACCTGGGAAATAGGTGAGTCACACCTCTATATGTGAATGAGAAGACAGTTCTATAGAAAATTAAGTGACAGTAGAAGACCCATACTGAATATGATCTACACTTAACACTTCTGCTACTTACTCTACTGTAGAATATACTTACAAAGGTGACTCATAGTGAAAAGATCTTTTCCATTCCATGAGCTCCAAAATCTTTAGACCAGGAAAACGTCAATCCATAATTGAAAGTCCTGTTACTCACATTCCACTATTCTACTCTCTCTTTTTTCTTTTTCCATTTTTCCCATAAATCACAAGCTCACATGGTAAGAACTACTTGTCAAACTTAAGGCAATAATACAATGGTATTTTGAAGCAAATTGTTCTTTTATTTTTAGAACCTATATATTTTCAAATTAATACATTATTTCTTTTATTTTTATCTAATTTTGCATTTATGACTCAAAAGTATAGTAATGTCATGAGAATTTTTCAATTACACCATTATAAACATATTTTTTCAATATATCATGCATTATATAGTAGCTAATTTACAGCTACTCATTTATTACTTTTTTATATGAAATTCTTAGTAGAAATCCTAGGATCAAAGAGATCTATTTGAGATAAAATAAACTTGGTATGAATTCTATGTATCTATTTCCTTTTTTGCTCCTTTTCCCTTTTAATAATGCTGCACTTCACTGATCTGATAAAATGTATCTTTTGTACATGACTTTCTTTCTGAATTATGTGTGTTGAGCTCTTGATCTTGTCTTATATCTTTTCCTGAGAAGAGAAGACATGCAATATGTACCAAATTATATTATTAAATTCATTCTTATAGGGTAGTTGATGGAAATACAAATGGCTATATTTAATTTTAAACTCTTGACAAGTCCCGTATTTATTTTCTTCTCTCAAAAGTTCTCCAGATTTCTGATTATAGAGATGATAATGGAAAACACAGGAGTTATCTTGAAGGTATTTTTGTGTGTATTTTGTCCATATATTCCTATAGATATCTCAAAAGGAATGTATTCTGTAATAACTAATTTAAGTTATTTACAATAAATAATTTCTTTCTTATTCTTTGTCTTGATGTTTGACAAGAATATCTACATAATAACTCAAAACATAACCATAGATTGTTCTTCTTTATAATTCAATTATAAACTAATATGTCTTTAAAAATAATTAAAATTACATGTATTTATTTGATGAGTGTAAGTCTTATCCCCGTGTGTATGTGTATTGTGTATATACCTGGTGCCTGCAGAGGTCTGAAGAGCAGGTTAGAGCTATTAAATCTGGTGTTGCAGATGGTCACAAGACATCATGTGAGTGGTGGAACTGAGCTTGAGTCCTCTGCAAGATTAACAAGCACTCTTAACTGCTGAATCAACTATTCAGCCTGAACTGATATTTCTTTATTGTTGCTTTTTGCCTTATCGTACATTATGGAGGTATATATACATTTTCTCTATTCTATTGACTCCTACAGCAGTGTAGGGACATAGTACATCTAATTTGCTCAACTAAACAGTACCATAAAGTATGTCTGCTGCCCAGTCCCCATGCTCTCTATTAATTTCTCTGCAATGTTCAAAGAGAATACAATTTTCTTCATCAGATAATCACATTCAGTAAAGTAGGAAGACATAAAATTAACATTCAAATATCAATAGCGATCCTATATACAAATGACAAACATATCAAGGCTAAAAAATATCTTGAAATAAGTCAAACTGTGGAAGTGAAAGACTTGTACAATGAAAACTTTAAGACATTTTAAAAGGAAATTGAAATGGATACAAGAAGATGGAAATACCTCTTTCTGTGCTAGTGGATTGGTAGGGTTAATATAACATGAGAATGGTCATCATGCTAGAAGCAATCCACAAATTCCATGTAATCTCTATCAAAACTTCAATGCAATTCTTCACAGAAATTGACAAAATTTTATATTTCATATGTAATTACTTAAGCCACAGTATAGCCCAAACAGTACTGTATAATAAAAAAAAAACTGTTGGGGGTATGACCATCCCAGATTTACAGTTATGCATCATGACTATAATAATAAAAACAGTAAGGTACTGGAAAAACATTCAGTCATTAATGAGCTAGAATTGAGTACCTAATATATGGAGTTTTTAAATAGGCAGGTGATATGCAATGGGGAAAAGACATATTAAATAAATGGTGTTGGTCAACCTCCATCACTCCATGTAGAATGAAACAATCTTTATTCTTCACTCAGCACAAAACTCAACCCCATTGCAATTCCTCTTTGGTATACTGTTGTTGTCCTGTAGCATGGAGATCCATAGCTTTGGATCTACAGTTCTGGCCCCTTCACATACTCCAGCAGTTCATAAATGAGTTGGATGTTGGGGTGGGCTCACACATAGCCTTGTTTCTGGTCCTGGAGATAGCTGGGATGGTCAATCCACCAGCTTTCCCTCATTGTCACTACCCAGGTGAGCTCTCCAGCACTGCCCCAGCTAGCTGACCCCATGGAGCAGGCAGCATGGAATTGGGCCAATTCTGTTCTCATGCCTTCAGCTCTGCACTCATATAACCAGGGCCAGCTCTACTGTTCTGCCCAGGCAAGTTGTAGGGCCCACTCTCCAGATTGCTGCAGTTGGTGATGAGCAGGGTCAGCTCTCCCATTCTCATGCCCTGAGGCCGGTTCTCCCAACTGCCACAGGTGGCAAGAGGTGAGGGAGGGCATATTTCCCTTGCCCATGCCACCACATGGCATATGAGGGAAGGGACAGGGTCCTCTATCTTACCAAAGGCCTGGAACAAGACCAATGACTCATTGTCTTGAAAACTTACAAGATCTATGGACTAACGGGTATACTGTGTGACTCACTGGGCCACGCTATAGCTTCCGCTCAGATTTTGTTGTTGTTTGTTCTTTTTGGTTTTACTTTTAAATTTTGTTTTGTTTTGCTGAACAGAGGTTACAAGGACAGAGGGCAGAAGTGAGTGGAAAGGGAAATGAGTGGGATTGGGATGCATGCTATGAAATCCACAAAGAATAAAAAGTTAAACACACACACACACACACACACACACACACAATCAAAAAACCCTCAACTCCAAATGGATCAAAGACATCAGTATAAGACCTGGTCTTCTCAATCTGGTAAATGAGTAATTAGGGAATACACTTAAACTCATTGGCTCAGGGAATGACATCCTGGGGTATAACCCTATATCATAGGTCTAAAGAACCTCAGTTAATAAACAAAACCTCATGAAACTAAGAAGCTCTTGTACAGCAAATGACAGAACCAATCCAAGGAAGAAACAGCCTATAGAATGGGAAAATTCTTTACCAGATATGTATCTGACATATACAACAACCTCAAAAGATAAACATCAGGAAAACAAAACCAATTAAAATAAGGAACTCAGAACTAAAGAGAGATTTCTCAAGAGACAAAGTAAAATTGACTGAGGAACATTAAAAAATGTCTAACACCCATATGTATCAGGGAAATTCAAATCAAAACTACTTTGAGAATTAAGTTTACCTCATTCAGAATAGCTAAGTTCTAGGATAAGAATACAGACAGATACTGGTAGAGATAAACAGAAATAGAAACACTCATGCACTGATGATGGAGTGCAAACTGGTACAGTAACTGTGAAAATCAGAGCACAGGATTCTCAGAAAGCTAGAAATGTGTCAGTCACAGCATTCAGCTATACCCACAGAATTTCATATCTTATTCTAGAAATACATACTCACTCATGTTCATTGCTGTTCTAATTAAAAAAAATAGTAATTAGAAAATAACTAGATGTCAACCAGATGCTGAATGGAAAAAGAAAATAAGGTGCATTCACACAATGGCATATTATTTATCAGTTGAGAAAAATGAAATGATGCAATTCACAGGTAAATAAATGGAGCAAAAAAAAAACATTCTGAGCGACATAACTCAGAAGCAGAAAAGCAAATGCTGTGTTCTTTGTCTAATTTTCTGATGCTATCTTTGACTCTTTATCCATTTATAATATCCATAGTGGTCAGGAAGTTAGTAGGTGATGACAGGGAGTACACTTCAAGGGAAGGGAAATACCACAGTGTGATATAAAGCATTAAACAAGAATAAGAGAAGAGGATGAGTTAAACAGAGGGGAGGATATAAGGGCAGGGTAAATAGGGGATATAGGAAGGCATAACTAACACAGCAGGCATTTCAAAACATCATATGGAAACCTAATTCTAGAATCTTCCATAAATATATACATTCAGGGTTGTAAAAAGAGTTTAAATTGAGCTACCCTGCAACAATGGACCAATATTTATTATACATCATGAGCTAATACCAATACCAGGAATGAGTTACCTTTTTGGGAGTTCTTGGCAAGTAAGGAAGGTTTCACATAACCCAAAACATTATAAGTTGTTGCCAATGTTCCTGCTTATCCACTAGAACTTGACAGCATGACCCTAGTGCTGAGGATACCACATGCTTGAGTTACAGAACTTGAAAAACTGAAGACAATATTAACCCAGGAGCCTACTTGTTATCTTTCATAGAACTGAAAGGTGGTGTATATACTGCTAGAGAAGGAAAGTGATCATGAATCTTATATAACTGTGAAGCTTGAAAATTATAAAATGGGCAAACTTAGGAAGATATACCCACCGGTACCATAGGGCACTAGGGCCATGGTAGTAACCAATCACTTTTTATTTGATTTAAGGTCTGTACCACAAGTTACATTTAATATTTGATACAAGTTACATTTAATATTTTACACATTGATATTGGATCAAAAAATGTGTCTAGGCAGTCCATGCAAACAATGGAAGACTATAATACTATTACTCTGTTAATTGGATATAGTATTAAATTATCTTCTAAAGAACTATCCTCAGAACCAAAAGATTAGTGGTTTTTTCAGCTCTTTTCAGAGAAGTTTGTTTTGCAGTCAATCATGATTAACATGGAGACCCACAACCAATAATGGTGCTAAGAATAAGAGAGTAAAGAATGCTTAGCCCTAAATAGGATGTGTATACCACATCGATCCTGTCAAGGTCCAGGCATCATGGAAGAAGAGATAGAAAAAAGACTGTAAAAGCCAGATATGGTGGACGACCCAATGAGACAGTGTTTTCCAGAAATAGCAAGACAATTAGATACACTATTAGACAGCAGTTGAGAAAATATGCACAAGACTTTTGCATGCTCAAGTCAGGTATGATTCTAGAATGGGAATGGGATGAAGAAATGAAGATCTATCCCTACATAAGGAGTTATGAGAAGTTGGTGGGTACTGTAATGGGAGAAATCTACAGAGTCTGCTTTAAGGGCAAAGGAATTTATTTGAGAAAGAAAATTCCCAAGACAGAATAGAATAATTTGTCTCAGAATCCTGAAAAGATGAGGCATGGTCTCATTCTTCCACATGAGATCTGCCTGGTCTGATCCAGCATCCAAAACCACAAGTGAAGGAAGAGAGCTCCATGTATGTGCCTCCCAGGTCTTAAGGGTCCCCAGCGGCCATGCCCCATGGACATATACTTCAAGGTCATAGGAAGATGTAACAGTTACCTGTTACCTCACTACAGGCAGTGCTTCAAGGTGATAACTAGAACAGCTACCCACTACATCTCCCCCTTTTGTCTAAATAAGAAAGTTCTAACATAACACAAAAGTATACAAAGTAGGTATGATTATTAAGTATTGTCTAGGAGAAATGAAGGAGATAAAGGGTAATGACCTAAACAAAATGGAACTACAACCAACAAGAACAACATCAAACAAGAGACACATACTAAAATCCAGAGATGACCAGAACATAAGCAAACGGCATGATACAGAGATTATTCCAAAAGCTGTCCTATCCTCAAGAATCTAAATCTAGTACTTAGTATGTTCCAGTTAAGATACAAGAAGATTGTAACTGTAACTATTAGTCTTCAACCCCATCAAAGACCTGAGAAGGAATATAATACCTGAGAAATGGAAACTGCATGCAAGCAATTTTTGAAAATCTTGGGAGAATTGACAGAGACAACTGGTAGCCTGGCCAGTCACCTAGAGTTTCTCGATGTCATTGGGGCATCCAATTTGGCTAAAGGCCTAGAATATCTGACAGACCATTTTCAGAAGCACACATTTTGAAAGACCATCTTACCCTGTCTTGGCAGAGTTCAGTAGTCACTTTTTCTTGTGTTCCACTTGTCCAGAAAGGACAGCATTTGTACTGTCAGCAGTTGAGCCAAGGGCACTTCTTTGCCCAGCAGTCCATTAAGAACCAAGAAGGAGACAAAATTCCAAAGACAGTGATCACCACTGTCAGGCAAGTTCTAAATTCTTAATAAATCATTTCTTGTGACTTATCAGTCACAAGCAGATATAGCAAGTTTATCTGTTCCAAATGCTTCATTGCATAAGAGCTACTTGAATATGACTAATGAACAAGTGAAAATCTGAGAGTATTTAACTGAAATCTACTTGTAGATTCTTTGCTTTTTATCATAGACAGTAGTCTAGCAAGTTAAATTTGGTTTAATTTTATATATGATAACTTTCCAATAATCTGTACACCAGATGTCACAGATAATTGTCACTTCATATGCTGATATTTAGGGATTTTATATTCTTTTAAAAATTTTAAGTCATAAAACTATTCAAGGCTATGTAAAGGAAAGTGAATGATGTATTAGCCCAAGTATGTTGATCTATCAATTATCCAAGAATGTACCCTTCCGCTACTTCAGTTCCTCACCACCAGTGGTCAATTATTTCAATGCTTATTAACTTCATTTTCCAGAATAAAATGTGATTGGTATTTACTACTAAAAGCTTGACATGTTATATTAACACAATACTACAACTTCCTCCTCACTCTGCTGCTTGTCTCTACACATACTGCCTTCTCTTTGTGTATCTCTCATATGTAACAACTGGAGTGAGATAAGAAGCAGAGAAAATTTGTCACCCTGGGCAGACTGCATGGAATTCAAGATAAATGCACCTTTATCTTGTGTAAAACTGCTATTTGCCCCTTTGATTACCAATATTCCAACACTGATACATTTTATTTTCCTGGGAAGGAAACTTCTGACATTTTCTTCCATGTCCTACATGTTCTACTGGCCTCTGTATACACATTTTTATGCATAGAACCCCCATATATATACATGTATACACACACACACACACACACACACACACACACACATATCAGCAAAGTCATGTTTCAGTATTTTTGGAGAATTTTATTTTTAAATGAAAATTATGTAAATGTGTGAATGGTGTTTCTATGTAGAATGGCTTATAATTAACTTAAATGCATTGTAAAGTAGAAAAAAAAAGCAAGGCAAGAAGACCAGGGGACGAAGAAGATGAAGCAGAAATGGGAATTAGTCCTATCAGGATTATTAAGCAGTTAGGAATAATTACAGTTGGAAATTATCATATTCCTTTGAAATTTATATATATATATACACACACACACACTAAGCCTAGACTTAGTCATTATTGCAAAATCTTAATATTGTATACATGAGGTCCATTTATTCTGGTAGTGATTTCACTACATGGGAACCTATGCATCAATCTTATAGATTACCAGATCTCAAAATTTAATGTGGCTCAGATCTTTCCCTTAGTTTGTTTGAGGAGAGAGTTGGCACATATTATTTTACTATAAACTTTGATTTGTTCATTAAATGACAAATAACTTGTCCAGTTATTTAGATGGACATTTATGAGGATCAACAAAGTATATAAATTAATTCTCCTAATTATAATAGCTCTAGGATTTCTCTATATGAAAATGGTCAGTCACCTGAAATTTCATTTAACTATTCTTCTCCAGTCTTGCAAGGTGGTGATGTCAAGTTAATGACAATTTTCTGATTACATGGTGTGGTTCAACTTCATTAATATGAATGACTTGACAATAGAGGAAGTGATTTAGTGTGGAATCATGTCAGGATGCTCAAATACTCTCATGAATTTTTACTTTTTAACACTTTTAGTTGTGCTATTGGAAAGAGAAGATGAAACAAGTGTTTCACTCTTCCTAATGGATAACTGTTACAAATGCACAACCAAAACCTTTTATAAATGAAACAAAATCTTAAACCATTTTCAGTTAATTTGATAACAGTGACTTCAAAGTTTCTAACATAATTATAGGCCAGTAGCTACATTGTGTGGAAATGGGGTATATTAACTGTAGAGGCCAAGGGATGAATTCACCAAAGAAAAATGGGAATAATAATGTGAATAAAAATTGTGTAATCTATTGACAGGGTTAATTTATCAAAAATCATTGCTGAAAAAGAAAAACTACTGAAAATTTATCTAATGAGTTGATCAAGGTTTGTTCCCTTATGAGGAAAATAGGTGTCTTTACATGAGGATTTCTTAAAGAATAAGATTAACAAGCTATCAGAGTTAAGTTAAAATTATCCTGAAATCCTGGAAGAACACTCAATTAAACTTCAGGGAAAGGTATTTTCATTTTTAGAGTACAGCTCTCCTATATTTGTATGTAGTAATGAGATAGCTCAAAAATTCTTATAGAAGTCAGGTCTACTGAGCACTTCTCTCAGTTAAAAGTTTGGATCCTAGGAAACAGATGAGGATATTTATAAAGTGACACAAACTCTGAAGACAGAAACAAGAAACAGTTCCTATGTGTTCTACTGATATTAGAAAGAAAATGTTCTGAGTACCTCATTCCTATATGATAATTATAAGTATAAAATTCAATTATATTAATTATTTTATCCTTTTAAATTATGTGTAGGTGTGTGTCTGTATGTGGGTATATGCACATGACTGCAGAACTGTGGAGGCCAGAGGCATAGGATCATCTGGAGCTGGAGTTACAGATGTCTGTCAGCCTCCTGACATGGATGCTGGAACCAAACTAAGACCCTCAGGAAGAATAGCAAGTGCTCTTAACAGCTGATCCATCTTTCCTGCCCTTATATTTATTATTTAAATGTGCTATGATGACAGAAACTCAAGGTAAGGAAATCATCTTTATTTCTCCATATCTTTAAACTAATGTGCAGTTATTAAACACTGTTATTTAAAGAAGCTGTCTTAACTGCAGTGGCTTGAATTTCTTTTCCTCTCAAATAATAGGTTTAAATACAATAAGAAAATTATGGAGAACAATTATTAATACATGTTTTATACCTGACATCCATACTGTAAAACAAAAAAAAATCAACATTTGATATTTTTTTTCATGTCAAAAAGGAAGTTCTGTGCTCTCTCACTCTCTCTTGTTCTGCTCTGAGTTGCTGTATTTATTCCCATGTTCTCTGATGATGGCAGGGCCAAGTACAGATCTATGAGTATAGCAGAATGTGTTAGAACCTTTAGCAGAACAGTAGGATTTGGTCTTCCCCTAGGTCCCTGGCTTATCGAGTCTCAGGTTGTAGGCTACCTGAGTAGTGGTAGGTAAGTTCCATCTCATGGATTGGAACTCAGATTCAACCAGATACTGGTTGGTTACTCCCAAAAGCTTTATGTCTCTATTTCACAACTGAATATTTCATGCATGTCACCATTAATGATCAAAGGAATTGTAATTGGGTTGTTTACCTATCTCCATTGGTAACATGGGCAGTACCTTCCAGTATAATGAACACTAGGCAGTAGGGCTAAAGTATCCAGGTAGGCACCAGCTAGAATTCTCCATGTTCAATGAATTTTAAAGGTGTCTTCAACAATAGTCTTGCTTTCAGTTTGTGAGGAGCAGTCAATACCCTTGACAGTAGCATGGGTATGTTGAGGATTTCCATCAAGTCTCTTTCACCAACAACTGGATTATATGTAACTCATTCTCAGAACAACAGGCTTAATTTGGTCACAAAAGGTGTCCACTTGGGCCACTGTTGTCCCAGTGATTTGGTGATACTATTTAGATATATATCTTTGTATGTATATATTTTAGGAAGTTTCTACAGTATTATATTTCCATATGCCATCTCAATGGCCTATAGTTTCAGCTGTCAGTCTCCATGTTCTCTTCCTAACTAGCCTTTTCCTGTTTTATCTTCCCATCCCAGTTACCCCAACCATCCATGATGATATAGTTTTTTTCCTCGTAGTATTATCCAATTTTCCCTCCATTACCTTAATCTACACATAACCTCTGTGGTTATGTGGACTGTAGCCTTATTATTAAACACTAAACAGCTAACATCCACATATAAATGAATACATGCCAACTTTGTCTTTCTGTGTCTGGGTCACCTCATTCACAATATTGTTTTTATATAACTCCATCTATGCATCTGTGAATTTAATGATTCTTTAACAGTTGAGTAATATTCCATTGTGAACATTTATCATATTCTGTGTAGTGCAAATTCTAATGGTCTTAATAATAAAAACCCAGAATCAGATATAGGGTTAAATGGTGAAAGATCAGAGAGACAAAGGAGCTAGCCACAGCCGTTTCTTACCTCGCAAACTCCTCAGCCTGAAAGCAGGGTGAGCTCCTGGCTCCTCCTTCCTGATATTCCTCTCTCTGCTCCACCATATCACTTCCTGTTTCCTCCTCCCAAGTGTTGGGATTAAAGGTGTGTGCCACCACTTGCTGGCCTCTATTTCTCTTTGAGACCAGTTCAATTCCTGTAGCCCAGGGTAGTCTTGAACTCCTGATCTTCCTGATTCTTCTTCCCAAGTGCTGGGATTAAAGGTGTGTGCCGCCATTGCCTGCCATCTATGGTTAACTAGTGGCTAGCTCCACACTCTGATCTCCAGGCAAGCTTCATTTATTAGAGCACAAAGAAAATATCACCACAATTCTCTTTGTTGATTCATCCATTGACTGGCATCTAGTTTTTTTTCCAAATTCTGGATGTTATGAAAAGAGCAGCAATGAACATGGTTGAGCAAGTGTCTATGTAGCATGAAGTATAGTCCTTTGGTGATATGCCCAAAAGCAATAGAGGTAGACCTTGAGTTAGATCTATTCCCAGGTTCCTGAAAAACCATCACACTGATTTCCATAGTGACTATTGGGCTATGGAAAAATTTTACTAAGTACATATCTGATAGAAGGCTAATATATAAAATATAACAAGAAATAAAATAAAATATTGCCATCAAAACAAATAGCCCAATTTAAAAATGGAGAGCATGTGTAAAAGGCGTTATCTAAAGGGGAAACACTAGCTGAGAGGCACTTCAAGAAACAGTCAACATTCTTATCATGGAAAGATAAATCAAAACTGCTTTGAGAGTTCATCTTATAACCCCCAGAATGGCTAAGATCAATACAACAAGTGGCAGTCTATGCTAACAGTGTCATATTTAGAAAGTCCTCTCTATGCCAATAAGTTCAAGGCTATTCTCCAATTTCTCTTCTATAAGGTTCAGTGTATCTGACCTTATTTTGAGTTCATTGTTCCATTTGGGGATGAGCTTTGTGCAGAGTAATAAATAAAAATTATTTTTTTGTTTTGTACTAGCAAAGGCTAAATCCACCACACAGCTTAATGTGCCACTTGCAGAGGCCTCATTCCTGCCATAGGGCAGGTCAAGCACGTACCATAGGAACCCACCAGTAGCTCAAACCAGCAGCTGCCTCTCATTTGAGAGACAATTAAGAAGCTGTTTTTAGCTCCATTTTAGAATCTTTTCTCAGGTTTTAGGTGGAAACTCTTGCCAACACGTTGGGCGCCATTTGTAGCTAGAGTTTTCTTGCTTGGCCCACAGTCAGGACAAATCTCTTTCACCTGCCAGGCCCACAGCTGCTCAGACCCGACCAAGTAAACCCAGAGACTTATATTGGTTACAAACTGTATGGCTGTGGCAGGCTTCTTGCTAATTTTTCTTACAGCTTAAATTAATCCATTTCTATAAATCTATATATACCTTGTCACGTGGCTTCTGGCTTACAGGCATCTTCACATGCTGTTTCTCATCATGGCTGCTGGCAGTGTCTCTCTGACTCAGCCTTCCACTTCCCAGCTTTATTCTCCTCCTTGTTCTGCCCACAATTCCTCCTGCCTGACTACTGGCCAATCAGTGTTTTATTTACCAACCAATCAGAGCAACACATTTGCCATACAGAACATCCCACAGCAATTATATATCACAAATCTATAGCAAACATGTTGTTCAAATCTTAAAAGGTCTTATAATAAAAAACCCAGTACCAGATATGGGAGTGAAAGCTGAAAGATCAGAGAAGCAGAGGAAAACACAGCCAACCTCACCTGGCCAACTCCTCAGCCGATCCTGTTTTCATGAATCCTCAGACTGAAAGCCTCTGAGTCCTCACTTGAAAGGGTCTCAGCTGAACTGCTTTAATTCCTATTTCCTCATGCCTTATATACCTTTCTCCACCCTATCATCACTTCTTGGGATTAAAGACATGTGTGGTTTCCAGTACTGGGATTAAAGGTGTATGCCACCACTGCCTAGCTCTGTTTCAGTGTGTCCTTGAACTCTCTGCCTCTCCAGTGATAGGATTAAGGGTGTGTGCCATTGTCTGGCCTCTATAATCTAATCTAGTGGCTGGTTCTGTCCTCTGATCCTTAGGCAAGCTTTATTAGGATACACAATATATCACCACACAAGCATTATAGTAAATAAGTTAAATCTGAGACTATTTCCTTGTAAATCTGGTATAAGACAAGAGTGCTTATTCTATACACACATTCAAGACAGTGACTGAAGTCTTAGCTAGACCATTAGGAGGAAAGAATAATAAAAGGAACAAAATTGGAAAGAAGTGAAACTATTCCTATTGGCAGACAGTCTAGTTCTGTCCTTCAATGCCCCCCATGGATTTTGCCAAAAATCTTCTGGATCAGATAAACACTAATATAGTAGGAAATAAAACCAATACTAAATCAATAGCTCTTAAATACATGAACAACTATCTTGGTAAGTAAAAATATAAGGAAAAAATATCCCATTCATTAAGACCTCATAAAAAATCTAAGACTAAACCTAAACAAAGATGTAAAAGACCTTTATAATAAAAATTGTAAGATACCATAAATATGAAACTGAAGAAAGAACTTAAGGACAGAAAGAGCTTCCATGGTTTTTGAATGTTAGAATTAATATTGTGAAATTGGCAACACTATATAAATTAATCTACAGATCCAACCAACTAATTTCCATCAAAATTCTAGGAGCAAACTTTATAGAACTAGAAAAAGCAATCATAAAATCAGTTTGAAAACACAAAAGGCCATTGATTGCCCAAGTAAACCTAAGCAGAATAAGACAACTAAATACATCAAATTATTGACATCAAATTATAATACCATGCCATAATGATAAAAACTTTTTTTTTTTTTTACTTTTACTACTCTACACTAAAAAGTCATTATAAAAAAATATATTTAAAGCATTGGACCAGGTCAAAAGCAGACCTGTAGAGCATGCACATAAGACTGAAAGATAAAACCACATACCTCAGGATACCTAATATTTGACAAAGGCAGAAAGAAAACAAAACAAAAAACAGCCAGTGTTTTCAACAAATGGTGCTGGAAAAACTGAATATCCACCTACAGAAGAATAGAATTAGATGAATATCTCTCTCCAAAAACAAAAATCAGTTCAAACTGAATCAACTATCTCAACTTCAATCCAGAAATATTGTAATTGCTAAAGAAAGACAGAGAGAAAACAGTTCAGAGTCTAAGTATTTCCAATAGCATAGGAAACAGCCCCAATAATTTACAAATAGAATTACATGAAAATACAAGTATCACATGACCCTGAAACACCTCTTCTGATCATAAGCCCAAAGTACAATGTGTCCTATCACAGAGACACTTGCACAATTTGTGTTTATCTTGGTCCTTTTATAAGGGTATGTCTACATCCTAGAAGTCCAATAACAAATGGAAGAAGAAATCAGAGGAAGTACATTTATACACAGGAATTTTGTTTATCTATAAAAAATTAAATTATTAAATATTCAGATGAGGTGGAATTGGAATATACCATAATAAGTCAGATAATCCAGCCTGAAAAAAACCATTCTGTATAATCTCTCGTATGCAGATCATGGTCTTTGACTGCTGAATCTCTAGATAGGAGTATATGTGGGTAAAAGCCAGCAAACCAGAAAAGGATCCAGAAGACTGGGAAAAAAGGCTTTAAGGGTGAAGAGTAAAGAAGACAACAGAATAAAGTGGATAGGGAATCTGGATAAAACTGAGTGGCTGAAATTAGGGAGAGGAAATGGTCAAAATGAAATATGTCTGAAACCATATATGGACACATCACTTTTTGAGATAAATAACAATGATGATGATGATGATGATGATGATGATGATAAATAACCAAACAAGGAGCAAAAGAGAACTTCAAAACATTGCTTAAATTTTCTGTGGAACAGACATGTGAGATAATGAGTTAGGTACGTATCCTGGTGTGATTGTCTCCAATTCTGGTGGAAAATTGTGCATGCCACTTGATAAATAAAATGTTATCTTCAAATATACAGTCATAAACTAAGAACTACTGTCACAACTTTGTAAAGCAGCTCTTCACAAATGGTGGAGCCTTGCCTGTATTTTCATTCAGACAGCTGAGCTGAATGCATTTGAAGTCTCTTCGGCACTAGATGTTCAAGATGACTCCTTCATATGGTGAGGAAGCCTGGCTATTTCCTTGAAGTTCACCTGGTGTTGTTGACAGAGGACCAACCCATATGTAAGCAACTTGCTTGCATTCTTGCTTCAGAGGAAGTAGACCATTTGCATAGCAGGTGGGGTCCTCAGGGCTGTTTCTTAAAGAGTACAAAAGCAAAGCTACATAGGTTTTTGTACCTAAAAAGTATCTTCCAAGTAATTTCATTGTGCAAAATTTTCCAAAATAAGATCAGTCCCAAGGATATAGGTATAGATCTACTTTTTACTGGAGACCGGTCAGAAATAACTGGGTCATATTTAAAAACTACCCATCACTCTTTGTATGGTGACAAAACTGATACTTAAGTAGGGAACTCTCACATACTTTCTATAGCTGATACAGCTTTTCTGCATATTTAATTTGTAAATTAAAGATCATTATAATATAAAATTATAAACTGTGGTTCTCATTTTTCTAATAATTGGCATGCTTTTTGAGTTCTGTAATACTCAATATCTAATCTAAATTCTAGCCCACTTAGAAATTGCCTGTATTGGCTGGTATGTAAAATATTCTCCATGTTGATTATTTATCAAAAAGTGAGAAAGCCTACATCAAAATAATATCATCAATTCCTACAATGTTCCAGTTAGATAGTGAATGAGGAAAAACTTTTTTTTTCAAATACAAATAAAATATGGAGATTCTAATGGCTTATATTCCAATAGGCACATAAAACTTGAATGATGACCTTCAGAAATTATGACTCAATTTATGTAAATAATTAGAGCTACCTGCTGCTTGCTATCTCTAAGATTTTCATGCACTATGGACACTGATATATTTTCCTATGAATGTGAAAAGACATCTAGATTCATAATAAGGCAAGGGATCAAATGTAATCATTAAAAAGTTAGAATAGAAATACATTTGGACATTAATTATTCATTTGACAAATGTTTATTAGCCATCATGGGGTTCAAGTATTATTAGTTTTACATGTGTGTGTGTGTGTATATATATATATATATATATATATATATATATATATATATATATATATGTGTGTGTGTGTGTGTGTGTGTGTGTGTGTATTACTGTTTATATATAATCCATATGTATACCACAGGAAGTGACATATGTAATCATTTATTTTTCAAGATGATTAATATAGAGAAAAATAATTTAACTAGGAATGTGCAAATATTTATTCAAAATACTATCACTGGACAAAGCAACCATGAAGACTTCTATTTATTATGAAAGTATTTCCCTTACCTTGTGAGTGTAGCACCTAATTTATGTACAACTTATCTCTAATATGTTTTGCCTGAGAATAGATTGTGTTTTCCTGCTTGATTTTCAGTATATTAATTACTTTGTATGTTAGCTTGGATAATATGAATGATAATCATAGAAAATGTTCTTTTTATGGCCTTCCTATGAGAATTGGATTTTTGTAGGCTAAAATTTAATAAAAATTTGGGAAAGTATAAAAAAATTTGGATTTTTACAGACCCAAACCAAACTGTATAGCTTGTTTGCCTTCTGAAGGGAAGCAGTTCATATTTTTGTTCACTTTATAACCTGCTCAGTGTCAAGTCCCCTCATCAACAGCAAAGACTAAAGTTCATTCCAGATAACTTAGGAGGAATCACAAAGTCTTGGGGATTTCATTCTCTGCCTTTTACCCTCCTGAGATTTCACCCTTAATTTCTTATTGCACCAGCTACACTGGACTCTTGTTTTCTGACTATTCAAACTCTGGCTTTTCTGGGAGATTTTTAATTCCCTTTTGCCTGCTTGTCTTTGCTCTCAGACTAAACTAGAAATAGTACATGAGAAACTTACACATTCTCTGTCTCTTTTTTCTCTGAGTTAACTGCTTTATGTTTCTATCTGTATTTTTCTTCTTTTGTTCTTTCAAATAGTCCCTGTCTTCCCATCTTTGTAACTTTATTCCTCAGGAAAGCTGTTTTGATAGGAGCTACTCTGTGAAACCAGAAGCAAAGTTTGTATATAATATTTGAAAAGCAGATACTGTTTTTTTTTAATCTCCAACTAATACCTATAATTAGGTTAAAAGCTTATTTTTTATCATATTGAATATATTTTTCTCATTATTCAGTCCTCTCACACTCTATTGATAGATTTTAAGAGATTATTTTAACAACATCCTCTACAAATAATTTTCAGAACATGAATTAAGTGGTAATATTTATATTGTATTTTAAATGATTTGTGATCTATTGAATATAGAAAAATTAAAATTCTTTAAAGTGTTACTTTACCTTATATAAGTATGGAATTTGAATACCTGAGTGGTCTCTTAGATTTTGTCCTCTTTATAAGAAATTATATTTTAAAATAAAATTTAAAACATCAATGAATATACCTGAAAATAATAGATAAAAGTAAAGAAAAACCATACCTTTTTGGTAAGCACAGAAGTGAGTCTACTAACATAAGTGTACCAAAATATTTAACAGGAAAATTCAAATTAACCTATTTCCTCTGAGATTGTTTCTTGCCTTTTATGGTAAAAAAGATTCTTGCTGTAGGAAAGTTTTATGTTTCTACTCTGCTTGCAAATCAACAGAACAGAAGGCTTTAATTCTAAACTTAAATATTGAAGAATACAGCTATGCTGCTTCTCTTCCAAACTAATAAAGTCTTTGCATAAACTGAGCATACTCTGGTAAGTCAATATGACAGATAAATTGAATTCATGCCCAAACTAATAAATTGCTCACATTTACCCGGCATGCATGTACTGTTCCATTTCTCTTGATACATAATCACTATAAATATAGGCTATTTACAATACAAAGTGTAAGTTATCTAGAAAACCATTACTTATTTATACCAGTATCATTTATATGAAAAATATTCTGTGCAGTTGGAACACACAAATCTATTTTTATACATAGAAAAGTCAGTTATAAATCCTATTTGTTTTGCTTTTCATGTTGAATCTTATATTTTTTGTGCTCCCTAATTTAAATCAAGTTTCAGGTTCAAAAATTATTTTGTGGAATACATTATTGTCTTATTTACTACTCTGGGGATATAAGATGAAACAATAATTTTCCACATTGGCAAACATTACATAAAGGCAAGGAAACAATAATGTAAAAAAATAACCATCAACAATATTTTTCTGTTTATTTATTGTTGTGGTCTCTCTAAAGATACATGTATAACCATATGTTAATTTTGTGTAAAAATTTGGTACACGTATTTAAGTGTGTGTAGTTTTAATTTACTTAGATTAAAGATTAGCTGGAAATAATTGTGATTAGTTTGTTTTCATAAACAAATGTGATTCCTAATCAATTTGTTGTTACAAATTTACAAGATTATCTATTACTAATACATGGTTCTCAATCCTCATATACAACTATGACAACATGCAATATTACCTTGAACACATTTGTAAGTAATACATATATTTCTAAAACATTTAAACCTGGGAAAGGACAAAATAAACCATTTAGTTTTTGTAGTATGATAACTCCATTTTATGAAATATTTCTGCTAAAATAAGAACATAGGAGAATAAATACAAAGGACTTACAGATTTTCTAGGCTATCTAATAACAGCATGGAAGACAAAGAACTTGCCATTTATCTTCTATTAGGTTTATGAAGTAACTAGATACATGATATTCTGTCTTGTACTCTAAGCTCTTTCTTTCATTGTGAAATAATCTGTATTTATTGTAGGAAACGAAATTCACATTATGTAAGTCATTACCACTTTCATATGAAAATCCAAGAATAATTTGTTCCTATCCTTGCTGACATGGAAGCAGAGCATGTAACAAAGAGAATGGCATCTGGGCTATATACCTCCTTAAAGGCTTGCCTGATGTCCCACTTCTAGCTAACTCAGAAGGTGTCATAAGCTTCCACAGCAGCTCTACTCGCTGGGAACCAAGTGAATAAGTAAATGAGCCTATGAGAGACATTTTGCATTTGGATAACAACATAAATGTAGATTAGATAATTTGGTATTAACAACATCACTGTCAATAGGAATATAATCCTACATATTTTATAACAAAACATACAGGACAAAAACTAGATTGTAAAAGATGAGTAGTATAACATTTAGAGCTTATGGGTTGAACAAAATTGTGATACTTTTGTAGAAACAAAGACAGCCAAGCTACAGTAAAGGTAGCAATCAAAAGCAGAAAGCTAGTGAACATGTAATTGAACAAAGGCGTGGAGTTCCAGCCCCAGCTAGCAGCAGAACTTGGCAGCTTCGGCCATATGGTCTGGCTTTAGAATTAAGGACAGAAGAAACAGGTTATGGAATTTACCTCTTGCCTAAAGAGAGCTGCCAAGGTCAGCCACGTTTCAGGCATGACCCTGAATGGAGGCCAGTGGAGAGGTCATTGCGTGAGGCTGTGAAGTTGAAGCCTTCATTGCTTTGAAGAACCCAAGATGTTAGAGATAACCAAAGTTGTGGGATACTTGCTGAGGAGAGCTGCTCACAGCAAGTGGAACAAGCCCAAGAGAAAGAACTGTTGTTCAATAAAGCTGAATGGAGTGGGAGATCTGAAGAGAGTTTTGACATAAGACATGAAGATGAAGTGTTTGCAGTTTACCCAGCTGGTTTTCAGTCTTGCTTTGGTCTAGTATTTCCTCATTATGCCCCCTTCCCTATTTTTCAAATGGTAATTTATAGTCTGTACCATTACATGCTCAAAGGATGGGATTTATTTTTTGAATTTGATTTATAGGGATTTACAGTAAAAAGATTGCATGAATCTCAGAAAAGACTTTGACTTTGGACTTTAAACCAAGTTTGAGACAGTTATAGACTATGGGGACATTGGAAGTTGGACAAAGTGCATTTCACCTAATGATATTGTTACAAGTTTATGAGGGACAGGGAGAGAAATGTGATAGTTTGAATGTAATTGGCTCCCATAATCTCATAGTGATTAGCACTATTAGAAGGTATGGTTTTGTTGGGGTGCCTTACCTTGTTAGACAAAGTGTATAGATAAGAGGTAGATTATTGAATCTACTCTGAATAAAAAAGATAGAAATAATAGAATAAAAGGGTAGATTATTGAATCTACTCTGAAAAGAAAAAAGGGAAGATATAGAAATAATAAGATAAAGTTAGATTTTTTTAAAGGGAAGAAATAGAAATAAGATAAAAGGTAGACTTTTGAATCTACTCAGAAAAGAAAAAAGAGAGAATATGGATATGATAAGATAAAAAGTAGATTATTGAATCTACTTTTAAAAAGGAACTATTTGTTTTAAATAGGATAAGTAATGGAATTTCCATCTGAATTTGTCAAATGTTAATGGACTAGCAATTGTTAATGTAATTCTTGACTTTTTCTTATATTAGTTATAACTTTTTATTTTAAACAAAGAAGGAGAAATGTGGTTAAAATATTGTGCACCCCAATAAACTTATCCAGGGGTCAGAGAACAGAACAGCCACTATATTAAACATAGAAGTCAGACAGTGTTAGCACACGCCTTTAATCCTAGCCTTCCAGAGGCAGAGATTCATCTCTCTGTGAGTTCAAGGGCACACTCGAAACAGCCAGGCATGATGACACACACCTTTAATCCCAGCACTTGAGATCTCATGTCTTTCTTGGGAAAGATACATGCTTTTAATCCCAGGAAGTGATGGCAGGAAGCAGAAAAGTATAAAAGGTGTGAGGACCAGGAACTGGAGGCTTTTTAGGCTTTTAGTAGCAGTTCAACTGACATCCATTTGGAAGAGGACTCAGGGGCTTCCAGTTTGAGTAAACAAGAATGGCTGAGAAGTTAGTGAGATGAGGTTAGCTGTGGCTTGTTCTGCTTCTCTGATCTTCCAACATTCACCCCTATATTTGGCTCCATGTTTTTTTTTTATTTAATAAGACCATTTTAGAAATTCATCTACAGAAGTGTGTCGCTGTTGTGGTGGACGCTGAGGTTTCCTATACTCAGGATACCACTGAGTGTGTCAGTTGACTTCCTGTGGCCTGCAAGATGTAGCACTCTTGGCTCCAGCAACACATCTGCCTGCACACTGCCATGCTCAATGTTAGTGGACTGAAACTCCAATTAAATGTTTTCTTTGTAAGAATTATCATACTCATGGTGTGTCTATATAGCAATTAGAAACCCTAACTGATACAGAAGGTTATGTAAATTTACTCTATAGCAGGTGGGAATGATACTCTAGGCATTATATGCTATTAATATAATCTCTGGTACAAATAATGGGTTACATTTTCTTAGTTGTTGACCAATGCTGTTCAATAAAACCCCAAATGATATAGGATAATGATATTGGTTATCCCCTACAACTTAAACAAAACCCATATTTCTAAAGATACCACAAATTTATGTCATAAACCATAGGAAAATCAAGCTGATACTCATTTGGAAGCTTCACCCCTACTACTAGCATTCATTTTCCTTGAAGATGATATGGGCTTTACTGTAAGATAAAAGTAATCACCGTATTACACAGCTATGAACCATGTGATGTATAATGATGACTAATCTAGCAAGTCATGCCCACTTGTTCAATAATGACACAAATGTTATGAGAGTCAAAAAATAACACTCTTTAGAAATTACATCTAAGTCCTGCTCAGTGAGATTGAACTCATACTTGACATTATCAATGAGGCCAAGAACCTGAAGCTACCTGGTACCTACAGGAAACCTACTACTATTGGTCTGATAAAAGAACATAGCAGTAAGACAACTCCTAATGACCTATTGCTGTACTCAGAGATCAATGTATTGCTCAATACTCACCAGTGATGTTTCCTCTCTCATTAGATAGTGATTCACACAGATATTTACACTTGGTCAATATGTGGAAAATAAGAGATTTTGAAGTGTTCAGCCTTTGATGGGATATCTGTATAACATTGCTGCTCTCAAAGTACAGTGATCTATGCAGCAAGGGAGATGAAAAGATTGTAAAAGGAAGAGATTGTTGATGACTTCAAGGAAACAGCATTTTTAAGATGCGACAGTACAGATTCACATATGAGCTCACAGAGATTGTGACTTTACACACACCGACTACATAAATTCAGTCGAGATAAAATGACATATGGAAGAAGGGAAATGGGCAAAATGTCCCACTTGTACCTAAAGAGCTATTGGTGATTGATAGTTGTTGGGAAAGGCAAAGTCATGATTTCTTAGCGGAATGACACTGGATGTATCAGCCATATTCCAGTCAGGCCTTAACCCCAAATGTAGCTGATAAACACAAATTTGAATTCATGTTTTTGCTTAGTTTTAAGAGTGAGGGGAGTGCTGGGCGGTGGTGGCGCATGCCTTTAATCCCAGCACTCAGGAGGCAGAGCCAGGCGGATCTCTGTGAGTTCGAGGCCAGCCTGGACTACCAAGTGAGTCCCAGGAAAGGCGCAAAGCTACACAGAGAAACCCTGTCTTGAAAAAACCAAAAAAAAAAAAAAAAAAAAAGAGTGAGGGGAAACACAAAGTTGGGTGTGTAAGTAGGTGGGGGATCTGGAAGAAGTTGAATGAAATGATTGGATATGATCAAAATATATAGTAATAAATTCTCAAAGTATAAATAAACACATTTTATTATAAAAACAAGTAAACTGTAATGTAAATTTTAAGATTATTAAGAAATGGTAGCAGAGTAAGGGAAATGTAAATAAAAATCCCAAACCTATGTCCTCAAAAAAAGAATAATCAAGATATGATCAGTTAAAAAAAAGTAAAATTCGTTGAGTATGTTGAATCTCTTCATTTTCATCACAGAGACACCTCTAACGCAAAGATGATCAGTGTACCTAAAATCTGAAGGTCATTCTGTGAGAAGTGCACAAGCGTTAATCTCATGACCCCGTATAAGAAGGGCAAAGATTCCTTGTATGCCCAAAGAAAGCAGTGCTACATTCAGAAACAGAGTGGCTACAGTGTACAGAAAAAGACAATTTTCCGAAAGAAGGTAAAAACCACGAAGAATATTGTGTTCAGGCTGAGTGTGTCGAGCCTAACTGCAGATGCAAGAGGATGCTGGCCTTTAAGAGGTACTACTAGCTCTTTGAACTGAGTGGAGCCAAGAAGAGAAAGGGCCACGTAGTCCAGTTCCAAAACTTATGTTGTCTGAAAGAAAAATACTGAAGTCTTAGAAAAATTACCTGTAAGAAAATAAAGTTATTGTTAGTGACACGAAAGAAAGGAGAGAGAGAGAGAGAGCTCACCAAGCCATATCCTGAAAAATTAGTTAGGCTAGTTTGCCGCAGTTGAGGAAAGGGGAGGCAGGATTTCAGTACAATTCTTCCATCTTTGAAGTAGAATCCTTCAGGGAAATAGCATTGTCAGAAATCTAGTTCTTTCAAAAAATACAGACAACTATGGAATGACTTTAAAAATGAATACATAGAGTAAATCAATATCTGTGATTATGAGAATTAAAGGCACTGAAAAGATATGCAGTAAAGACAGATGAGCATTCAGGAAATGTTTGGGACAATTATAGGAACTTTCTAATTTTGGAATTAAAAGGTGAGAAGAGTAACTTAATAGATATATGTACTCAACTCTTCTGCCACCAGAAGTAGTTTGAAATTGCTGAACATCACTAAGAAAACCCAAAATGCAAGAGCTAAATCAACATAGACAGCTACCCTTTAAATTACTTTTAATCTTTTGAATATTCCTCCATCAAAAATAGACAAAGCTAAATAATATTTAGTAAAATATTTGTGTAACTGATTCTGTCATGTAGATATTAACATTTTATGAGAAAGAGCCATAAATATTTAAGCACCTTTCATAATGTAACTGAGCAAAGCATGTTTTGTTACATTGTGGGCAGGAATGGATTGGGTATATGGACATTAATAAAATATACCATCCTCAAATGATTCAGCTATATGGCAGTATTTCAATGACTATTACCTAACTTCTCTTACTCTTCTAAAATATGAACCAAAGGTCAAAATCTATTGTAATGTTGCTAATTGCCTATTGTTTTCTGTGATTGCATGTCTTAAAAAGAAAACACTAACTTCAATGTAGTTAGTACATAGCTAATTATCTTCAATCCCTTGCTTGATGAACATTTAACCTGCACACAAGTCAATTTATAACCAGGAGTAACATTGTTTTTAATTGAAAGTAAGTATTTTAAATGGTGACTTCATGGTTATGTTCTGATTGACACTTACATTAAAAATTAATTTTAATAATTAAATGTCTATTATAGATTATAATTAAGAATGTGAACTGGTGAGATCGATGTCTAATTGGTAAAAGTGCTTTCCACATCAAGCCTGAGCCTGAGTATGATCCTCACAACTCACGATGGAATAACTTACCCATTTCTGAAAGTTGTCCCATGACCTGTCTAAACTCACATTTTGACATATGAATGTCCACACACACATTCACATGTCAGCACATGAAATAAAAATAATATTTTTTTAAAAAAAACATAAAGAATACAGTAGTAGTTTTTTATGTGATAATATCAGAAAATATTCAGTTTTCCAGCTATTGAAAATTGCTGATACAATTACTTGTGAGAGATGAATTTGACATTTGGTGAGTTTTGAGACTAATCAAAGAAAGAACTCTAGTATGTAAACTCCTAATTGGAATTTTGATTTTCTCAGATCAATGAAGGAACGTTTAAACTAACCATGACAAAAGGTGGGAAATGGTGGACAGTAAACAGAATCACTTCCAAGAACTAAACAGAGATAGGGAAAGGACAAAAATGGGCATAGGGTTTTGGCAGAAAGCAAAGAACAATCAAATGTGAATTTATCAAGAAGAAAGTAGAGTCTTCATGCATTCATTTAAATGCCAAACTGAAAATCTTTGTGTGAAGATTTAAGAAATGACCAATCAATAGATGATCAGTTACAAAATAAAAAAAATAACAACAAAAAAGTGGTCCACGTGACCTCATTAAGTATTAGTTTTTTTCTTGTTCCATCAGCTTACTTGCAGTTTTCATGATTTGATTTTTGTTTCTGGCTGAGTAACATTACATTCTGTATATGTGCCATGTTTTCACTATTCATTCATTAGTTAATAGATATCTAAGTGGATTCTATTTCTTAGCTACTATGAACAGAAAGATAATTACCATAGATTGCAAGGACATTTGTACTAAGATATAAATTCATTGGGATGCATGTCCAGGAGTGGTATAGCTGAGTCATAACTCTTTTGCCAGTTTTTTGAGTAACTTCAGACTGATTTATAAAGTGGTTAACAGTGTGAAGGAGCTCCTGCTTCACCATAACCATGCTAGAATTTGTTATTATTTGTAATCCTGATGATGGTCATTCTGAATGGTGTGAGACTGAAATCCTAAAGTAGTTTAATGTCATTTCCCTGAAAGCAAAGAATGTTGAATATTTTTACATGTTTCCTTGATATATATGAACTTTCCATCACAATCCAAAGCCCATTATTAAAATTTTTTCTCATTTTCATATATATATGCTGGCCTCTTAATATTTAATAACTAGTAATGAGGCTAATCCCTGGAGATAACTGATTCTCCCTTTCTGAGCAGTCATTAATTGCTTTTATCTCTTCATGTAAATGTGGAATCTTGCAAAACATCTCCAATCCACCTTGACATGTCAATTGGTGTTTTCATTGTACAGGTCTTATTTGGGCAACCATATTCTGGAGAGTTCATGGGTTCAGTTTTCCTGTCATACCCAGAAGGCATAATCATGAAGCAGTTATCCTTGCCCTCTGGCTTTTGTAATCATTTGTGCTCTCTTCTATAAATTTACCTAGACTTTAGGTATAGGGATTATATTATAGTTGTATCAGTTGGGGGTGGCCACCTCACAGTCAATTGTTCTCTGAATTTTGACCAGTTGGATCTTTCTGAAATGGTCTCTGTCTGCTTCAAAACAAGATTCTTTGATGAGTGTTGAGAAGTACATTTACTACTGGCTAAGTGGAAGTATTTATAATACAGTTAGAAATTATCTTGGTTTAGGTAAGTGCATCTTCTATGTTCAATGACCACAAAAGCCATGTATAGTTGGTTATTTGCTGTACCAGGCATGGATTTCCTCATATTGAGTGGGACTTAAGTTCAATTATGTACACAGCTATTGGTTACCCCCAAGATATAAGTGCCACTATTAAATCTCAAAGGATAACTTGCCATGTTTGTTATTATTTGTGATTCATGATCATTAAATCTGTGTAGGTATTGTAACTGCTTTTCTTCCTTGGTAGATTCCATAGCACCTTCTGGAACTATAAGAGAAAGTCCTTAGGGTGGGGGCTTCCAGTTTTGTTGAAGTTTCATTCCTCCAAATCCTGTGTCTGAAGTGAGTGGTCTCTTAAGAGATAGGGTCTCATTTCCAATTCTTAGGAGGCAATTAAAGGCAATAACAATAGTCTACTGTTATGGGAATTGCTTGGATTGCCACACACCAACAAACCCGGATATGAAAATAGAACTACATAAAGAGAATTGCTGGAGAAAACTCAAACTGAAATTATTATGGAAATTAAAACCTCATATATTTAAAATCCTTAGTGGAATATCTCATCAATTGAGTAGATATCAAAGAAATCAGAGTATCATGCCTTTAAGACAGATAGTTGAAATGAATCGTTAATTAAGATTAGTAAGAAAATTCTAAAACTACATGAGCTACCAGAACATGAAAGAGTTAGGGTAACAATGAGAAAACTCAAATAAGAATATCATGTAAAGAGTAAGAAGTGTTTTCAATAAAATCATAGAGAAAAAATTCAAACATAGATCAAGAAATACTTAACAAAGCACAAGAAGCTTATAGAGCAATAAATAAACAAGAATAGGAATTAAACTCCTCATTATGTATTATGTGTTAATATGACAAAATAAAGGACTAGAAACCTACAAAGTAGATAATTCAAATCACTTACAAAGGATGATCCATCAGGAAAACAACTGATTATTCCACAGACACTTTTAAACCAGAAAGGCCTGGTCAAATGTAGCTCAAATTCTTCAGGGTCAAACTGTTGACCTAGACTGTGTATCCATGAACCTTTCTATTAGTATTGAAGGAGAAGTAAATATTCCATGATAAAACCTGATGGAAGGGTTTATGACCACTGAGACAACTCTATAGAGGACACCAGAAGGAGTCCATTCAGTGTGAAGAGAATGAAATACACATCCAAGACATCGCAGGGATAAATAAACAATACCAGCCAGTCATATCTAAAACACAATATCAACAAAACAATAGGAATTCAAACACATCTTTCAATAGTAACTCTGAGCATTAGTGGTCTTGATTCCCTTACAAAAAGACAAAGACAAGTAGATTGGTTTCGAAAATAAGGATCCATCTTTTGCTGCCTACAAGTTACATAGCTTTACATCAATTATACACACTACCTTGAGGTCAAAGAATGGGAAATACATTCCAAGCAAGTGGAACTAGGAAACAAGCAGGTGTAAATATTCTAATATCTGATGAAACAGGTTTCAAACCATAAATGTCCAAAAGAGATAAATTAATGTCATTTATTCTCATTAAACGATCAAATCACCAAGAGTATATTATAGTTCTGAAGGTAGTCACCAAACACATATGTATCCAATTTCAGAAAAGAAATATCACTAAATATGAAACCACAGATTAAGCCAACACAGTGAGGGTGGGAGATTCCCATAGTTCACTGTCACAAATAGACTGTTCATGCTAATGAAAACCTAACAAAAAAAGATGGATGAAATGACACCATAAATCAATGATCTATCAGACATAAACAGAGTATTGTTTTTGTCATTTTAATTTCATTTTTTACTTTTGTATATTTCATTCATGTCTACAAATTAAATATGATAACATCTACCCCCCATTTTCCTTTTTCTACAACTCCCACATGACCCTCTGAACATATCCCACCTTACAACTTAATGCACATTTTTAAACCGACAAAGTCCACTTAGAGCTGCCCATAATTGAGTAGGTATGTGGCCTTTTCACAGTAGCTAATGTTCTTTCTCAAAAATTGATCCAACATTACTGCACAAAGCAAATTTCAACCAATATATCAAAGGTGATTTAATAACATGTAATCTATATTGCCACAGTGGAGTAGAGCTAGATACCAGAGCAATACAATCTAAAGAAAGTATATAAATCTACAGAGAGCGATTAAGACATCATGTGCCATTATATTGAATGATAATATTCAATAATTACATTATTTAGACACTAGACAAGATGAGATATTTTTCATAGAGATATCGGAATGTATAGATATTTCTGATTTATTCTTATAACAAATAAATTGATCCAAAATAGCGAAGAAATTCAATGTCTTCAACAAGTATATAAGATCATCAGGAAAAATAAATTCTGAGAATAAACACATGTAAAAATTGCATACTTCCTTCTTATTAAAAGCACCTTAAGGGAGTAGGGATTTGACTATCGAGACTATGGGAAAGAATCATTAATACCATTTTAGATAAAAAATATTTAGAGGTAATGTTGCTTATCTACAATTATCTGTCTATTTAACTGTTTTCAAACAGCAAAATGTAAATGGAAAAACTTAACTGAACTGTGAAAATTTGAAAAAGTTTCAAAAACAACAAAGCTGTTCTTAGAGTAAAGGCAAACATTTTCTTACTCTTATGGTCACGGTGAATATACACATGTTATATTATGTGTGTTATATAATTCACATATATGATACATGTGTGTATAAATAAACATATATAACACATGTATATTCACACATATATGTATGTGTAAGTAATATATATGTAGGAGAGATTCTGCATATGCCTATTCAGTTGATCCAAAATCATTTAAATTTCACAAACACCAAAACAGATTTGACATTTTGAAATAATTTATCATAGCATAGATGGAGGGATTTTCAAACTTATCCCAGTATAAGTCAGAGCTTACTGATGGAGAATGTGTCAAAAGCTTCAACAAGTGAATCAATATAAGATCTCTGTGTTCTAGTTGGAAGTGTCATTCAATATTGATGACAGGATTTTTGACCGAGATCTATTTTGGACTAGCTTTTTTGATAAACTCTCTGACATAATAGGTATTGGCCTCTTGACCTCTGTCATAGACATCAGAAAGTAGAGATAAAATGTTAATCACTGAGCTGCATATATAGGCTGTCTCTTCACTCAGTGAAAGGAACAATATCTCTGAAGAGCAATCCTGAAAAATATAAACTCAGTTGAAAGACTCCATTATCAAACTCTGACTTCCCGTCTTTCTATAGCTATGTGCCTGATGATATTCAGAACACAAAATTATAGTCATGAGGTGCTGAAGGATGAAACAAACTTAAGTTTTTGTAATTGATGACTTGAGCAAATAGTATTCATTTCTGAAACTCACTCCTCGTAACTGTGAAATTTGTCTTATGTACCTGACTTTAATTGGGAAAAAAATGTTTTCTAATGAGTGCTTTTGCCTTTTCCATTTCCATAAGAAAAATAAAGATAAGTCACAAATGCCTTAGAAGAAAATATTATTACTGCTTTAATGGAACAATTTATGCACAAAAGTACATAAGAACAAGAAACTTTGAATAAATATGCACATAGGGGAAGAAAAGTAAATAGCGCTAAATTAGTTATTCACTTATCACAGAAATATATGCTTTAGAGTGGAGCAATTACCTAAATATACAAGAATAGGTTTGCATACTTTTCATTCAATAAGAACTGACTTGATTTTAGTCCTACTCTAAGGATTTCACTATTCTTTATTCTGTTGTCCTTGATAAAAAATGAGTAAGCACTTAAAAATTCTTATCATCTTCAACACTGACTGTCCACAAGTGGACTATATACTTCTTCCTCCCTGCAGGACACTAACTTTATTGGATTTTACTTCCATGCATTTACTTGATGTGGCTTTGTCATATCTTCAGACATTTTAACCGCTGATACATTTCCCTTTAAGAGTCTGTATAACTAAAGGAGTTTCTAGATTATTTTCCTGACTTTAGTTTCAACTCAAGTTTTTTTTCTTTTTCCCTAAAATCTGCAGTGTACTAACACTTGAGTGTTTAGTTTTAGTGTGGTATGCATACATAGTTCTATCACTATTCTGACTGCTGGAAATTTTTTCCCACTGATTACCATCCTCTGCATTCCTTAAGTCCCAAATCTTAAAAAGCAGCATCACACTAGGCACTGGAAAAAAGTATTCTTTGGTCTTTCCTTGGACTTCTCTCATAATCTATGGCAATTTCACAATTTATATACATGGCCCTAGTTTCTATTTATTTTCATTGCAATTCTATAACTTATTAAATTGTAAATGAATAATAAAAGAAATGACATTCACATTACCAGAGAATTATTTTTTTTATTTTATAATTTAATTTAATTTTACTTATCAGCCACAGATTCCCTTGTTCTCTCCCCACCTCCCTGCCTTCCTCCGAGCCCACCCCCCATTCCCATCTCCTCCAGGGCCAAGACTCCCCTGGAGATTGAGTTCAACCTGGTAGATTCAGTCCAGGCAGGTCCATTCCCCTTCTCCCAGGCTGAGCCAAGTGTCCCTGTATAAGCCCCAGGTTCCAACCAGCCAACTCATGCACTGAGGACAGGACCCGGTCCCAGTGCCTGGATGCCTCCCAAACAGATCAAGCTAATCAACTGTCTCACTTATCCAGAGGGTCTGATGCAGTTGGGGGCTCCTCAGCTATTTTATAATATTAAAATTAGTTATAATTCCAATTGATAAGAATATGCTGAAAATAATTATCTTACAGGTATTTAAAACTACATTGGCATATAGCCTAATCTCAATTTACTCTGGAAAGATAATTGAATAAAAAACCAAAAAGTATGTTAATTTGTCACAAATTAAATTTTAGAAAGTCTTTTAGATACCTTTAGGGAGGATTTCTTCATTTCTTTTTAATCTGGGAGAGATGATAGCAGTAAGATGACCTGCCTTGTTACTATAGCCCAGTGCAGAATCTGCAACAAACAGAGTTGAACCAAAACAGACAAACCAGAATAGTCACCCCACTAATATACACTCTGAAGATTGAACATGTTAAAAACCTAAGTCCTCACATTTCTATTGAGATAATAAAGATATTTTAAAGCTACAAACAGAAAGATTTCTGGTTTTAGATTCAGGACTATATCAGTCATTCTCAAATACCTGAAGATACAACTATCCATGTTGTGTTTTTAACCTGATATAATATTTCTCAAATTTACATAAAATATAAGATGCTACTAATTACCAGACATACTTTAAAGTGAAAGGAAAACAAAGAAGCAAACAAAAAAGAAGTTCCTATGTCAACTATAAAACTATAGATAAAGTAAAGTTTAATAAGACCTTGTAAGCTGTCCCAAGAATGGACAAACCATTACATAGAACATAAAAGAGCACCCAGGGAGAAACATGTGAATATGTGACAGTTTCATTGAATTTAATACCATATAATTTTGAAAAAAAGAGGAAATGATAACATTAAAAAGAAAATTCTCTGATCACAAACTTTATACTCTCCTCTTACAAATAAGAATAATTTCTAAGGAAGAAAAAAGTCCAATACCTTCATGAGAAAAGGATAGAAAGAAATGTTTTAAAAGGATATACAAATGTGGTAAGCACAAAGGAATGTATAACTGCAACCACTAAAATTAGAATTTTCAAACAACCAACTACACACATGACCAGCACATGTAAACTTCATACCAACAACATATTTGGAAAGCATTAAACTAGGATAACTTCTGTATAGAATATGTAAATAAGGTATGCATGTACATGAAATGATGATTTTTTTTAATTTAATTTAATTTTATTTTACAATACAATTCAGTTCTACATATCAGCCATGGATTCCCTTGTTCTCCCCGCTCCTGTCCCCCTCCCCTTCCCCCCAGCCTACCACCCATTCCCACCTCCTCCAGGGCAAAGCCTCCCCCGAGGACTGAGATCAACCTGGAAGACTCAGTCCAGGCAGGTCCAGTCCCCTCCTCCAAGGCTGAGTCAAACGACCCTGTATAAGCCCCAGGTTTCAAACAGCCAACTCATGCAATGAGCACAGGACCCGGTTCCACTGCCTGGATGCCTCCCAAACAGATCAAGCCAATCGACTATCTTACCCATTCAGAGGGCCTGATCCAGTTGGGGGTCCCTCAGCCATTGGTTCATAGTTCATGTGTTTCCATTCGTTTGGCTATTTGTCCCTGTGCTTTATCCAACCTTGATCTCAACAGTTCTTGCTCATATAAACCCTCTTCTTTCTCGCTAATTGGACTCCCGGAGTTTTACCCGGGGCCTAGCTGTGGATCTCTGCATCCAGTTGCCTCAGTTGTTGGATGGGGTTTCTAGCATGACAATTAGGGTGTTTGGCCATTCCATCACCAGAGTAGGTCAGTTCGGGCTGTCTCTCAACCATTGCCAGGAGTCTATTGTGGTGGTATCTTTGTGGATTTCTGTGGGCCTCTCTAGCACTTTGCTTCTTCCTATTCTCATGTGGTCTTCATTTACCATGGTCTCCTATTCCTTGTTCTCCCTCTCTGTTCTTGATCCAGCTGGGATCTTCCGCTCCCCCAAGCTCTGTTTCCTGCGACCCTCGCCCTTCATTTCCCCCACTCATGTCCCAGCTGTTCGTGAAGATCTCATCCATTTCTCTGTCATTGGGTGATCCCCATGTCTTTCTTGGGGTCCTGTTTTCCAGGTAGCCTCAAGCTCTACTATAGAGCTACAGTAATAAAAACAGCTTGGAACTGGCATAAAAACCAACATGTGGACCAATGGATTCGAATTGAAGACCCTGACACTAATCCGCACACCTTTGAACATATAATTTTTGACAAAGAAGCCAAAAGTATACAATGGAAAAAAGAAAGCATCTTCAACAAATGGTGCTGGCATAACTGGATATCAACGTGTAGAAGGCTGCAAATAGATCCATATCTATCACCATGCACAAAACTTAAGTCCAAGTGGATCAAGGACCTCAACATAAATCCAGCTACTCTGAACCTGCTAGAAGAGAAAGTAGGAAGTAGTCTTAAACACATTGGCATAGGAGATCACTTCCTAAATATAACACCAGTAGCACAGACACTGAGAGAAACAATCAATCAATGGGACCTCTTGAAACTGAGAAGCTTTTGTAGAGCAAAGGATACGGTCAACAAGACAAAGCTACAGTCTACAGAATGGGAAAAGGTCTTCACCAACCCCACATCTGACAGAGGACTGATATCCAGAATATATAAAGAACTCAAGAAATTAGACATCAAAATGCCCAACAGTCCAATTAAGAAATGGGCTATAGAACTAAAGAGAGAATTCTCAACAGAGGAAAATCAAATGGCTGAAAGACATTTAAGGAATTGCTCAACATACCTAATTATCAGGGAAATGCAAATCAAAACAACTATGAGATACCACCTCACGCCTGTCAAAATGGCTAAGATCAAAAACACTGAAGACGTCTTATGCTGGAGAGGATATGGAGCTAGGGGAACTCTCCTCCACTGCTGGTGGGAATGCAAGCTTGTATAACCACTTTGGAAACGATGAATTTTATTTAAAAAAAAAGGCATTAGCACAGCCTCCTCTAAGGGAAAAGAAGACATCTAAATAGTCCTCTGAGTATGAGAAAGAGGGGATGAAAAGATTCCTCAGAAGTTAAGAGAACTGGCTGCTTTTTCAGAGAACCTGAGTTCAACTGCCACTACCCACATGGTGGCTCACAAACTGTATCAAATCCTGTTACATTGTATAGAACTCTATCATCTGGTCCCCATGGATACATGTATGTACACAGTGCACAGACACAGGTTCAGAAAAACCACCTGGACATACAACTTTTAAATGACAATACATATTAATCTATCATTAAACTATAAGTTAAAACAACATTGTACTCAAAGACAGTATTTACAAAATAAATAAAAAGGAAATGAACAGGTTTTGCTATATGAAAAATTTGGCATTCAGAATAGTTTAAGGGAATTCTGTTAAGTTAACATTTTTAATATTATTTATAAATTTTAAAAGTAGGTGTTGTATAATATAGAACTTTAAAATCGTGGTTTTAGATTTCTATCATTCTTATAGTTTCCAAATTTTAGGAGTTTTTATATAATCTGAACTCTTGAATGGAAGCTGAGTTTATGGTAACCAGATAACTTGGGCTACCAACTATATTGAACAAAGGGCCAGTCCAGCCTTCCTGGAGGGTCCATGGTAACTGAATCAACATGTATCTGTAATAAAACTGCAAACAAAAGCTCTAGGGAATGAAGTTTTTACTGTTTATCTCAAACTTCCCCAGCATTACTTTTCAGGTCAAATCTTTTTTAAAAACCTGACAATAGTGAATTTAGATTATTTTATTTTCCCTATTTCTCAAACTTTGTATAGTTAATAAGTGAAGATGACTATTCTATTCTTTAAAACAAGCTTCAATGTAGAGCCTAGGATTGTATGTAAAGAGAGTTTGTGAGTCATTGTGATCACTGAATGAGAATCCTCATTCATCAGGTCTGAGGAATGACCTAAGTATCTGTGCTTTTATATATACATATATATAAATGCTCTGGAAATATTGATGTTAAGTACAATTTATATGCTATATATATGTATAAATATATAGTATATAAATATAAATATTCCCTAAACTATGTGTATATGTTCTGCACATATTTCTATTGATGATCACCATTCTTTAAAAAATCTATACAATAGTTTCTGATTTTTTTTGCAACAGAATCTCATTCTATAGCCTTAGCTGGTATTAAATTTGAGGCAGGTGCTGATGCAGAGATCATGGAGGAATGCTGCTTACTGACTTGCTTACCATGGCTTGCTCAATCTGCTTTGTTATAGAACCAAGATCCACCAGCCCAGGGATGGCACTACCCACAATAGACTGGGCCTTTCCCCATAGATCAATAATTAAGAAAATGACCTAAAGAAAATGAGGCATTCTTCTCAGTTGAGGTTCTCTCCTTTCAGATGCCTCTAGTTTATGTCAAGTTGACATATAACTAGCCAGCACAGTAATACTTAACTCTGAAATAAAGTAATTCAGTATATATATATATATATATATATATATATATATATATATATATATATGATTTTCTTATTACTATAACTCAATTTTTTAGCATCCGCACCAATTCTTATGAATATAGGAGCAGATGTGATATTGGTTTTGTTTTCATTTGAGACAATATTTAATGCAAAATATTCTCTCTTATTCCCATATACTTTGTTTTTTTATGGATACATGGAAAATTGTGGTTGCCCTTCCTTATTAACAGAAAGCATCACTTGAAGTTTAAAGAATTTAATACTTTAGGACATGAATGGAATGAGATGATTAACTCAAACTGGCCTCGACAGTCATCAGCCTGTGCCACCTCCTGGCACTGAGATAATAGTCTTAGGATACTAATCATGGCTTAATTTTACATTGTTTATGAAAAGAAAGACTACTCAGAGAAGAGGGTAGCAAAGCAGTTGTTAGGAAGGCTTATAGATATTTCAAAGGACTTAAGTTCAGAACCCAGAACCTACGTTACAGGGCTCAAAACTTTATGAAACTAAAACTGTAGGGTAATCCAATATCCTCTTCTGGCCCTCCAGGGACACCCTTATACACATGTCTATATTCACAGAGGAGCCAAGATCAGAAGAACTTTACCAGCTAAAATCAATATGCATGTTTGAAATGCCCTGAAAGTTTTGAATTCCTGCTATATCTGCCTTATGATAACATGGTAGTAGAAAAGAAAATCCTTACCAAAACTTTAAACTTCTTAAAATTTTCTCTCTCTCTCTCTCTCTCTCTCTCTCTCTCTCTCTCTCTCTCTCTCTCTCTCTCTCTCTCTCTTTCTCTCCCCCTCCCTCCCTCCCTCCCTCCCTCTCTCCGTGTGTGTGTGTGTGTGTGTGTGTGTGTGTGTGTGTGTGTGTGGTATTTGATCCTAACAATGTCACTGAATGTCTTTGAGGGGCCAAGGAAAATTTTTCAGATTCAGTTACCCATACTTCTTCCTTTGGGTTCTGAGGATAGAACTCATATACACCCAGTTTGTCACACCTGTGCAGGAATTACTTATATTCGACAAGCAATCTTGCCATATTATGTATCAAGTTTTAACAGGTGGGACAATAAATTATTTATGAAGCCTTGTCTTGGTGAAGCATTTACAATGATGTTAGCTGATATCTGAGTCACTAATAACACCATCAATATTGTCCTAGCTGATATCTGCTCATTCCTTATGGTGTGTCAAGTAGACCTCTATGTTATCTTTATCTCAGCACTTATTGCCAGCTCTTCAAAACCTCATGTGATAAATATAATTCAAAATCTGAGGCAAAGAGATTAATTGTTCAAAATTACACATGCTAATGCAGAAGCTTAGCATTTGATAAAAGCCTACTGATGATTAAGTGGATACGAGATGTGTTTTCGGTATTGCGGGTTTTCCTATAGTGTCTCAAATGACTTAAGTCATTTTTTCTTTATTTCCTATGGGAAAAAATAAAATCACTAAAGATTATCCATATGTGAATATATATATATATATATGAAAATTTGTTATTAATTTTTTTTAACAATTGCAGTATAGGAATAAATTCTTTACATGGCAACAGCAGCAGATGATAATTTTTCAGTTCACTTCATAAAAAAAGTTTTAATTTCATTTAATTTCTGTTGAACCTACTAAAAGGCATCACTTTATTATCTAGATAAAATAAAACTTGACAATAGATATTTTGACATCAGGTAGGAAAACCTTTCCAACTTTGTGCCCTTATGTATTTTAAAGTATCTGGTCTTTTTGCATTCTCTTTTTTTCTTCCTATATTCACACAGTAGTGTAGGAAAGGAATCATAATAAGCACAATGATATTGCTGTTCAAAAATTACCATAGTCCAGAGGTGAACATATACTCCTTTTCATTTGTGAATTAGCTGCGATTTTTATGATTTTCAAACAATTAGAATGTGTGAAGGGGCTACTAAATTGCAGAGTTATTCATAGATTTTTTTGCCTCAGGACATTATACAACATAACTGCACAGACACAGACACTATGCATCTGGGATTCCATCTGCTTAGTGAAGAAATTCCATCAGGCTTGTGAACAAAGCCTAGGCATCAACCTTTAGCACTGCTGCTGGCTTAAAAGCTCTCTGCATCTCTGTAGTGCAGGCTGTGTCTGTATTCTCTGTCTTAAATCCTGTTTTCTTTTCCTTGAAAAAGAAATGCCTCACAGAAAGAGTTGTCTCCATGCAAAGTACGTAACTTTGCCTTATAGTTACGTCTCTTACATGAATTATAATTTTAAATTTACAAAATAAGTCTTGTTGCACTATTTTTTTTAATTTATTTTATTTTTATTCTGTGTGTATGCATGCTTTCCCTGCATATGTGTTAATATAGCATGTGGGGGAAGTGTCCTAAGAGTCCAGCTGAGGATGTCATATCTGTTTTACAGATAGTTGTGAGCCACCATATGCTGGGGATTGAACTGGTGCCCTCTAACATGCTGAGTCACTATAAAGTCTAGATAGTTGAGTTCTCTCTATAGGCCATCAGCAGTGTTAATTAAAATTAAAACTTCCCTTGATGGGTACTCATAAGCTCAGAACTTCAAGTCTAACTGGAAGGGGATGGAAAAAGGAAATAAAGAAATTCAATCATCCTGAAGTCTGATCCATGTGGTGCAGCTCCAGAGGCTGTAAAGCCAGGGTTTAGCAGCTGTCTTGTGATTCCGTGTCCAAAATTGAATGCCAGGTGAAGTATTTATCCAATTATTCTTTATCAATAAAAAAAAATCTGGAGTCAGATATCAGAGTAAGAAACTGAATGATCAGAGAAGCAGTGGAGAAGCAACCATTGACCTCCTCTCTCTTCGATTCCTCCATCCAAAAGGCTGAGATCCTCTCTCAGCTCTGCCTTACTACTTCTTGTCTGCCATCAGTTCTCAGTCCTCCAAAACCTCTATTATTTTATTCAGCCTGTGACTACCTCCATCCTCTGACTCAAAAGCAAGCTTTATTGTCAGAATATAATCAAAATATCACAAAACAGTTTCTTACTTCTATCTAGATGCATATTAATCTATCTAATCTATGTTACATTTGTTCTGTTTTCACAGAGAATATATACTATATTATTAGGTACACAAATCCTATATTATCAGGTTTACGAATCCATCTTTCCCTTTATTAAATCTAGAGAAGGCCATATACTTTTGAATGCATTATTTAAATAAGTGATATTCATCACTTCCTGAAGCTACCTAATTCAACTGCTCTGAAATCCAAGGTGATGTACTTCTCAGGAACTAACAAAAAATAGGAGTATCTTAAATAATTTCCTCCAATATGACCATTCATAAAACTTTTTCACTCTGATAACAGATAATGGATATTTCATCAAGCAAATGCATTTTCAAATTCATCTGACTTAGAATATAGTTTACTACTTGCCATGAGAGAGATTGCTGCACCACATTTTAAAGTCATTCTTTTTTTCTCTCCCTCTTTCTTTCCTTCCTTCTTTTCTTCTTCTTTTCTTTCTTTTTTAAGCAAGGTAAAAGACTCATCAGCTTGCTGCTTTTGACTAAATAACTTTCATGATTGAACTTAAGTACTTATCAATTTATTATAATCTTTATGCATCTGGTCAACCCCTGTGTAATGCACTCTGACTCCTTACAGTAGGTCAAAAACCAAAGCTTGTAATCATTTGTTTGAATAATTCTGATGCACAAAGGTCTAGAAGAAAGGTCTTTAATTGTTTGGTGTCTTTCTGTCCTACCCCTATGAGTATAAATCTTCCATTATCATTCGAAGAAATGATGACTTCTCCTTAGCAAAGTTTAAAAGTTGTCTGGTGAATTAATTTTGTCATGCAAATAGTGAGTTTTAACTGATATGATAAAAGGATCTCAAGCCATTGGGATGTCTTAGAGGGTAAAAGTGTTGGATAATTCATGTCTTAAAGCATTTATTTCTCCAGTTTTCCCAATAAACAGTAACTTGTCTTGGAAAATAGATACTTGCTAGACAAGCCTAAAAACTGACTTTGATCCCAAGAATCCACATAAAGGTAGAAGAGAGCTCTACTTCACATAATTGTCTTCTAATCAGATTGTGTGCTAGCTCTCACATTCACATGCATACACAATAATTTTTAAAAAGGAAAAAAAATCTCCCATTATTTTATTATTTTTTTTATTTTTTTGGTTTTTTTTCTCTGTGTGGCTTTGCGCCTTTCCTGGAAATTGCTTTGGAGACCAGGCTGGCCTCGAACTCACAGAGATCCACCTGGCTCTGCCTCCCGAGTGCTGGAATTATAGGCGTGCACCACCACCGCCCGGCCTATTTTATTAATTTTTAATTAACCTATTAAATTAAAAAAAACAGATTACACTGCAATCATTTGTAAAATATCAGCTATTGAGACTCAGGAAGACAAAGGTTCTGAAAAGCTTAGACTTGTGACGGTGAATACCATCTCTCCCTTTTCTCCACTTCAGTGGTGTCACAAACCATATCACACTGAGCAGTAGTGTTATGCAAATTTTTCAGAGTTAATATTCTGCTGTCCTAATTTGTTCAAACTGTAATTCCACTGTAGGCATGGGTGTGTGGTTCGATTCATTCATATCTTTAGAATTTGGTCATTTCCTGGGTTATTATTGTAAAAAAAAAAAATGGTATGTTAGGGTAGCATTGATGTTGTCAAAGATTTAATATCAGGTAAGGCAAATTAAATTGAGAACTAGGCAACTCTAAGGAATTTTGAAAAAAAAACAAAAACAAAACTCTGATCTCTATCTGGCCATGTGCCAAAATATCACAGGCACAGAAGAATTTGGAAAGTGGAAAGGCCTGAGCAAAGAAAATCAAAGCTAAAGCTATTTTATAAGCTCTTGAAGTTGGAGCGCAGGGAATCTTACAAGGATATCACTGACTGTGAAAAACATAGATGTATGCAGGATTGAAAGGACATCATCTCACTATCTCTAGGTGATCAAGATATATGTTTAGGAGACTGTGAGACAGCAAAGTTAAAAATAAAATACATCATTTTAAAAAGATAACAGATAAACTAATGCCATGCTGTATTAGAATAGTCAATCTAGAAAGTTAGTTCAAGAAAATTGATGAATAAATCACTAGTAACAAGACAGACAAGACTAATAGGGGATTTGTAAGGAAGAAAAACTGAATAAATTGGAGTAGCAAAAAGCTAGTATCACATTTGTTATAAAATGTTATATAAATTATCCAGTTTTAAAAGTCTAATTACAAAGAATTTTAAGATAAAGAAAAGTGTGATAGAAATTTAGAAGAGAAGCATTTAAAATATTCTGAAATATACTAAAATCACACCTTTTTAATTTCTGTAAATATTATTATTATTTTGTTGAAATAAAACCTATGTTGATTGCTGATCATTATTTCTTTGATCTTCATGAGGTTAAAATCATAGGCCTGACATAAAATATACAATGATATAAAAAGAAATAGGAATAAATTGAAGAGAAGGGAGAATTGTATCTTAGAAGTATATATTTTATATTTAATAAGCAAAGAATTATAAATTAGTTATTTAAATATACCCAAATTATTAAGGAAACCATACTCAACTAAAATATAACAATGCTACCTCATATAATAGCAACAATCTAGAAAATGGTAAAAACAAAATGAAGAATCAAGTAGAATTTATGATAAATAAAACATAAACAAAAGTGGAAATCGATTAAAGCAATTTATCAACAAATTTGAGCAGACTTGTTTTGATTAATTTTGAAGTGGTATGGATAGAGAGTACACAGTTTTGGTTGCAGATAGATCTGTAGGAAGAACTGAAGGATGCCAGCTTGGGCATCAAGTTCAATGTAGAAACATAAAGAAGTGTTAGTTCAGACAAAAAGGTATATGTAGAAATGATCACTACAACTCTTCCAAATATGATGAAGGACATTAGTCTTTTAATCCAAGCTCAATGGTTGCAAAGTGTAAGTTTATGGAATTAGTCAAAATCTATTCCATAAACTATGGTATTGCAACTGGTGAAAATAAAAGGAATAGACAAGATCTTGAAAGTCTCTAGAGCAGTGGTTCTCCAATTTCCTAATGCTGAGACACTTTAACACAGTTCATCATGTTTTGGTGACCCCCAGCCATAAATTTATTTTCATTACTATTTTGTAACTGTAATTTTACTACTGTTATGAATTGTAATGTAAATATCTGATATGAAATTGGTCTTACATGATTCCTGTGAAAGGGTCATTTGACCCCCAAAGAGATTGCAACCCACAGGTTGAGAAAAGCTACTCTAGAGAGAAGTTTCTCAAAATGAGGACTATATCCTGGGTATTAGAAAACAATGAGTGATGTGAAGTGTTGAAGTGTTGAAAGATGTTTAACTAGGTTTCCTATATCTAGCTAATTTTTCCTCAAAGTATAAGGAAAACAATTAAAGCATCATCAGTTAAACAATAGCTAAATGAATTCTTTGCTTTCTGAATTGCCTTGGAATTTAAACATAGTTCTTTGGTTTGAAATTAAATAAAAGTCACACTCATTCAATTTTGTAATCTCATTTAGAATTAAATTGTACCATTAAAATTACTACATAGGTACATGTCAAAACAAATATGAATGAGTTTTCATTTGAATTCCAGTTTTAATTCTCTTTTAAAAGAAAATCATAGAAACAATAATTATGAAACAATAATGGAATGATTGTAATATATAAACAAGTAATTCATACATTAATATTGCAAAATAGAAGGAGCAGATGGATAGCTTCATATGTTTTCATATACTTTCTACAATGTAGATGTTATTTCTTATCTCCATAGCAACTGCTATGAAAATGATAACTAAATGTAATAAATACAGTAGTTAAGATGGAACATTTGAAAATACCTATTAAACATTAATGAGAACAGTAATTGGATAAAAGACATAAAAACATACATATGTGAACTAATTGCACAATAAATATAACCCCCCTGTGTCCAATCAAAAGGCAGAGAATGAATAGTACTATGATTCAAATACAATAGAATTGAAAGATGTGAGAACTATAAGTGAATTCAACAAATATCTAAAACTCTGTTAGTGAAAACAAAGAAACAGAAGGATTTGCAGTCTACAACAATGATTTGTCAATGCTAGATGGTTTAAAAAGGAAAGCAATGAACACAAACACAGACTACAGAGACCAGTATGGTATGTTCTCTAGCAGCAGAATAGAATCACATATGTCCAAAATGTGACATGCTTAGGAAGAGGATATGGAAGAGATACTTGCTTATATACAAATTTTAAGTTTTGTATTTCTTTTATGAAAGTCACTTTATTCCTATTCTTTACATTTAAAATTAATTTTATCTAATTTTCCTCCAATTGGAGAACATATTAAAAAATGAAAAGATCTCCCATGCTCATGAATTGGTATGACTAACATAGTAAAAATGGTAATCTTACCAAAGCAATCTACAGAGTCAATGCAATCCCCATTAAAATTCCAACACAATTCTTCACAGGCCTTGAAAGAATAATACTCAACTTCATATGCAAAAACAAAAATCCAGGATAGCTAAAACAATACTGTTTAATAAAGGAACTTCCAGAGGCATCACCATCCCTGACTTCAAACTCTACTCTAGAGCTGTAGTAATAAAAATAGCATGGTATTCGCATAAAAAAAAAACACTTTATTTCTCACAAAGAAGCCAAAATTATATGATGGAAAAAAAGCATCTTCACAAATCATGCTAGCATGACTGAATGTCAGCATGTAGAAGATTTCAAATATATCCATACCTATAGCCCTGCCCAAAACTCAACTCCAAGTGGATCAAAGACCTCAACATATATCCACTTACACTGAACTTGATAGAAGAGAAGGTGGGAAGTAGCTTTGAATGCATTGACACAGGTTAAATCTTCCTGAATATAACACTCATAGCACAGACACAGACATTGACAATTAATAAATGGGACCTCCTTAATATAAACAACTTCTGTAAGGCAAAGGACACTGTCAATAAGACAAAACAGCAGCCCACAGATTGGTAAAAGTTCTTCACCAACCCCACATGTAACAGATGGCTATCTCCAAAATATATAAAGAACTCAAGAAACTAGACATCAAAATACCAAATAATCCAATTAAAAATGGTGTACATACTTAAACAGAGAATTCTCAACAGAAGAATTTCAAATGGATAAGATATGCTTAAAGACTTGTTCAGCATCCTTAGCCATTAGGGAAATGCAAATCAAAACAAATCTGAGATACCATCTTATACCTTTCTGAATGGCTAAGATCAAAAACAGTAATGACAGCCTATGTTGGGGTGGATGAAGAGTAAGGGGAACACTCCTCCACTGTTGGTGACAGTGCAAACTTGTACAGCCACTTTGGAAACTGATATGGTGATTTCTCAGAAAATTGGGAAACAATTTATTTCAAGACACAGCTATACAAATCATGGGCATATACTCAAAGTATGTTCAATCATAACACAAGGACACTAGCTCAACTATGTTCATAGCAGCATTATTTGTAATAGCCAAAACCCAGAAACAGCCTAGATGCTTCTCAACTAAAGAATGTTTAAAGAAAATGTGGTACATTTACACAATGAAGTATTATTCCATGGTAAAAATCAATAACATGAAATATTCAGGCAAATGAATTGAACTAGATATCATCCTGAGTGAAGTAATCCAGACCCAGTAAGACAAGCATGGTATGCACTCACTCATAAGTAGATATTAGCTATAAAGTAAAGGGCAAACAGTCTACAATCCATAGCCCCAGAGAGGCTAGGTAACAAGAAGGACCCAAAGAGGGATGCATGGAAAGGGGAAATAGAAGAGATCTCCTGGGTATACTGGGGCAGGGGTGTGGGGATGGAAACATGAAATATCAGATTGTTCACACTGTGGACTGGATGGAGGGGGAGAGTAATGGAAGAGATGTCTTGATGGGGGGGTGAATTTTGGGTTTGGAAAGAAACTCCCAGGACTCCACAAGGATGATCCCAGATAATACTCCTAGCAATAGTGGAGAAGGTGACTGAACTGACCATCTCCTGTGATCAGATTGGTGATTACCCTAACTGTCATCAGAGAGCCTTCATCCAGTAACTGATGGAAGCAGATGCAGAGATCCACAGCCAAGCACTGGGCCATGCCCAAGAAGTCCTGTTGAATCAAGGGAGGAGGGATTATATAAGCTAGGGACATCAAGGTCATGACAAGGGAACCCAAAACAATGGCTGACCTGAGCTCTTGGGAGCTCACTGTCTCTGGGCTGCCAGCTAGGGAGCCTACATGGGACCAACCTAGGCCCTCTCAATGTGTATGACAGTTGTATAGCTTGATTTCTTCATGGGGCTCTGAGGAGTGGGATCAGAACCTGTCCCTGGTGCTTGAGCTGGTTTTTTGGAAACCTATTCCCTTTGCTGGGTTGCCTCATGCAGCCTTGATGCAGGGGAAGTAGCTTAGCCCTGCCTTATTTTGAATTGCTATGCTTTGTTGCCTCCAATGGGAGGGTGCCCCTTTCTAAAGGAGACAGAGGGGGAGTGGATTGTTGGGGATAGTTAGTGAGTTGTGGGGAGGGAGTGAGAGGAAAGGAGGGAGGGGAAACAGTAGTTGATAGGTAAAACAAATAAAACATAATAAAAAAAAAACTAGTGAAATAAAAAAATGCTCTCAAATTTTCCTGAATTCTTGAGACTTTCAAATCTACTTTATCTAAGTATAGTACATGGACCTCCTTTTATCAAGGGCTTAATGCATATAATTTTCAGAATATTTGTCTACTCTGTTAGCAATTACTGTTGAATGCATCTTTAAAATTCAATTAGAAAAAGAATTTGCTTTATTCATCTCTTGTTTTACCATGTACAAATGGCTGTGCATGTTCATTGGGACTTTTCCAGTATCATAATTTGTCTACAAGATCAATGGTACCTACATCTATTTTCAAGACAGCAGAGTATACACCGCTAAGTAAAGGAAAAGTTTTTATCTCTACTCTTCAGGAAAGCTTTAAAACATGCTTGTATTTTTTGAGAATTAAGATTAAACTTTACAATATCTTATTATGGACACTGCTTATTTGCAGTCCCTTCATTTCTCTTGCCTCCTGTACCAGCTAAACACTCATCCTTCATTCTTAGTTTCACACACACACACACACACACACACACACACACACACACTTCATTATTGTATGTCAAGTATGTAATTATGTTTTATTATGCTCTTTGAACTTGTTACATGCTGTGGGATGTTCTGTATGGCAAATGTGTTGCTCTGATTGGTTGGTAAATAAAACACTGATTGGCCAGTGGCCAGGCAGGCAGTATAGGCGGGACAAGGAGGAGAATAAAACTGGGAAGTGGAAGGCTGAGTCAGAGAGACACTGCCAGCCGCCATGATGACAAACAGCATGTTAAGATGCCAGTAAGTCACGAGCCATGTGGCAAGGTATAGATTTATAGAAATGGATTAATTTAAGCTGTAAGAACAGTTAGCAAGAAGCCTGCCACGGCCATACAGTTTGTAACCAATATAAGTCTCTGTGTTTACTTGGTGGGGTCTGAGCAGCTGTGGGACTGGCAGGTGAAAGAAATTTGTCCTGACTGTGGGCCAGGCAAGAAAACTCTAGCTACAGTTACATTTTATTAGCTTATTAAATCAATAATTTGATAAACTTTTGACCGTAGTCTAGACATAACTACCATTTGATATAACTGAATAATAGAAACATCTGTTATTATTCCTGTTTTGGTCTTTTCATAAGTAAAATATATACATTTCTTTCTTTTCCTCTGTTGTCATGATAATATGAAGTTATAATATGAAATTATTACATAAAATCTAATAATTATGCCAATATTTAATATATGAATTGCACTAATAATCATTCTTTTCAAGTTTCAAATGTTTATCATGACTTGTTAGAATGAGTATGTGTCTTAGTTACTGATTGTTCTATTGCTTTGAAGAGACACCATGACTAAATCAACTCTAATAAAAGAAACGATTTAATTGAGTGCTTTGCTTGCAATTTTAGAGGGTTAGTCTATTACTAATCCTCTAGTGGCAGGGATCATGGCAGCAGGCAGGCAGGCATGTGTTTTGAAACTTCAAAGCCCACTCCCAGCAACACATGTCCTCCAGTAACACATGGGGCTCCAACAAAGTCCCATGTTTAATCCTTCCCAGATAGCTCCACTTACCAGGGACCAAATATTAACATATGTGAGCCTATAGGGAGCATTCAAGTCAAACCACTCATTCACCAGGGTGAAAGAGTCATCACTGTCAACCTTAGGACATTGCTATGTTAATGTTACTGCTCTCTTCCTTTTTCTTTCCTTTCCATGCTTTCCATGATCGAGTAGCTTTCTCTATGGTTGGTTCTTTACGTTTCTTGTTGTCTTCTTGTAACTATTCTCTTTATTTTAGGACATTTTGCTCTCTTTTTCTAGTTATTTCTTTTTCTTTTTGGTAGGTTCTCTTCCATTTTCTATTGTCCTCTTATATAATATTGGGATTTCTCAATCTATGTTTGATATCAGGATTTGGTGTTGTCTGTTGCCATGGAGACTGTTTCAGCTACTTGCCCACAGGAGGGAGCCCTCTACCTGTTAAAAAGGTAAGCTCAAATAAGAGCACTGGTGTGTACTGGGAGCAGACAATGGAGATGGAACCAGTAAGAAGAGAGATATGAGATTGTTTGTTTTCTCACAGGTTTGTGAGTATGGAATTTGGTATATCATTTAGTCTTAACTGAGAAGCACACCTAATAGTCGCTATACAGTACAATATGAATAGTGGTCTGAAGATCATTGACCAATGTTTCTTCTCACTTTGTTTTACATCCTTTTTTTGCTCTGGAATCTGTACATAAAATATTCTAACAAGACTGATAAACCTAGACAAGAGCAAAAATGAGTGTCTTTTAAAGTAGCTAATATGAAAGGGTAACTTGATGGTGTTTGCTAGATAATTCTAAGGTTTTGTTAAATTTTATCTGCTTGAAGAGTCAAATCTTTGAAACATAGGAAAGTAGAAGGCAATCTCTTTATATGTATCCTTAAGTTCTTGGGAGCCATATGTCAAGCTAAGAGTAATTTTATATAGGATCAAAAGTGGCTTCTAAATCATGATATTTGGAAGGACTCTTTTTAGATGTCAAACACTGTCAGCCTCACAGAGTAATGTGTACTCTGAGACCTTGAAATTTCTAAAGACAGACTGCATCCTACTGCCTCCTCAGACAGAAGCTTCTGCTCATTCCTTGGCCCTGCTGAGTGTTGTTGAGCAGACTGTGATTTTACTGTCTACTGCTTCCCTGGCACCTTCAAGTACTGCTTTTTTTTTAAATATATAAATTGCTGTAGTAGAGCATTGTTATGATTGTGTCTAAAATGGCCATATCATATTTATGTTGTTTTCTATAGGCAAAAATAAAGAAGTGATAAAAAATTATTAAACATATTTAAATTAATTAAGAAGAAACTGGTAATCAAAATTAAGGGCCCAAGAACATAATGAAATGTTAAGTGTAATTCCTTGTATGTACTATATATATAACAAGAGAGATATATCTACTAAAAATAATTTGAGATAAAACTAGCAAATAAACAGGGAAAATAAAATTAATACTTACATTTTCACTACTCCAGTAATAAATAATATATCCTAAAGAATATTAATGAAAAGGAAATGATTAGATTGGATAAATAAGACCTCTTATTATAAAATCTATACAATAGCTGATTAAAGTTTAGAAATTATGGACAACATACCCTCTTAACAAGCACATTTACTAATCATAAGAAAACAGTTTCAGCTGTTAGTGAAGTAAAATTAATCAGATGGACTCTTTGTTTATTCTTATTTTTACATACCTTCCCTTCAGTGGTATTCTCACAATCATACCATGTGTATAGAACTTTCTTGTGTTGGTTCAGTTTTATCATTGTTGATTCAAAAAATTATTTTATTTGAGTGTCTGAAGGTTAAGTTAAGAGCTATAATTTTTTGATGCAATCCAAATTCCTCACTAATATAAAGGCCATTTATCTTATTAAAAGTAACTTATTTTTTATTAGAGCAGGGACTAAAATATCTTTCATAAAGGTTTTTTATTGCTTGTGCATTGGAAAATATCAGGATACATGATATTTTTATTTTAAATTTAAAAATAATTTCTAAAAATTTCATACATTAGTATTGTATTTATATCACTTATACCTCTTCTATGTTCCCCATTCAATCTAATATTAATAACTTCTTCTATTATAATTATTACTGTTATACACACACATGCAGACACACACATATACATTATTTATATATATACATACAGATATCGGTACACACATGTTTATACAAAAAAGACCTACTGAATCTATTTAGTGTTGTCAGATATCGGTACACACATGTTTATACAAAAAAGACCTACTGAGTCTATTTAGTTTTGTCAATATGTATATGTGCTTAGCGTTGGTTGCTTGGCATTGAGTGGTTCTCAAATTTCCTAATGCTACAATACTTTAATACAATTCTTCATGCTGCGATAAGCCCCAATCATACAATTATTTTCATTTCTATTTCATAATTGTAATTTTGCTAGTATTTTGAATCTTAACGTTAATATCTGTGTCTTCTCATGCTCTTAGGCAACCCTTAATGAATAGGTCATTTGACCCCTAAATGGGTTGAAATACTCAGGTTGAGAACTATTGGGAGGTCATGCCTTTAGAAGACCAAATCTCCCTCTCTCAACAGCCATTTGGTTGCCTATAACTCTGCATCCAGGGATGGTTTTTGAGATTGAATGAGATTTCCCTCATCTATATTGGCCTGTCAACTGGTTTTTATCACTGTGCAGATTTTGTCTGGATAATCATAGATTCCATGGCTATAAATTCTCTTTCATATCTAGAAGACACCACCTCACAGCAGAATCCTGGGTCTCTAGATTTTGCCCTCCCTTTTGTGATTATACTTGAATCTTAGGTGTACTAATTTTGTTGTGGATGAATTTACTTGGGTTGGTCTTCACACCATTGGTTTCTCTCTGAAACTTTAACCAATTGTCGATTTCAGTAATAGTCTCCATCTAACATAAAAAGCTAATTAGATGAGGGTTGATAACCAAACTTATCCAGAGGTATACGGATAAATATTTATAATATAGTTATTAATTATACTACTTTAGGAGAGTGGCTGTAGTAAGTTCACTTCTAGAATCTATAACTTCCCTAGACATTAATTGTTGGCTAGGCTTAGCATACCAGACATGAATTCACTCATATCAGTGTGTCTTAACCAACTAGACAGGCTTGGGTACCCCAAGATATAACTGCCACTTTTGTACATTTCAGGATAGCCTGTCTTCCTTATCACTATTGTGGTTCACAGGCTTTACATATTGGTGGAATTATTGATTGTTATTTTCCCTTGGCAGTTTCATAGCACTTTCTGATACTAGGAGAGGGAGTTCTCTGGGATGAATCTTTCAGATTAGTCCAGATCAATTCTTCCAAGTCCTGTGTCTGAATTATGTATTGATTTCATCAATAGGATCTTACCTTCAAGTTCTGGAGGTAATCAATATAATAGCAATAGCTTATGTTGCTTTGAGAATCTCTGGGTGGCCTCCAACCAATAACTCTTAGGTTTTCTATATGGCACTAGGGTTTTTGTTAATCTCACTCTCAAGAAAAGCTGTTATCACCAAAGTGATGTAACTTCATTTAAACTGTCCTTATGTATATATGTATATATCATGCATTTTAAGTAAACAAAAATAGTGTTTACCTATCTGTTTTTTAAACAACCATTTAAACTATGTATATGTATGTATGTACTTATATATCATGTATTTTAAGTAAACATAAAATAATGTTTCCATATGGGATTTTTAAACATCCTTATCATTATTGAACCCTCCTTCCTCCATCTTTTTATTCTTTTTTTGGCGTTGGTAATCAGGGAATTGCAATAATTTTTAAAACAAAATATAATAATAGTTTAAAATAAAACAATATAAATTTCCATACTCCAATAAAATATCTATGCATCTGTGGTCCATACATGTTATCTAATAAAGAGGTTTGGCTCTGTAGCTCTTTGCATGAAGAGAACTATGCACTAGAGACATATTATACATGGTAATATAATGGTAATCATATACAGAGGATGGAGTCTAAGGCATTTCATGTGAATGGTGTACATGAATTAATCTAGAATAAAAACATATCAATATGTAGAGATTAACAAATTGGTTAACATCTGTAATAGCCATGATTTAACTTTATGTAGTTCAGTAAGTGAAAAAATGTGCCACCTGTATCCCTGGAAATTCTAACACATAGCATATGGAGAATTGTTGAGGAAAAATGAAGTTTAAAAATTCTTTAGCAAGCAAGAAGCCTCAGAGGCAATTCTGCTTACTTACAAGCCTGATAACATGAATTGGACCTCGGAGAACGGACACCTACAAGGTGTCCTCTGACCCTTCCAGGTGTGTGCTTGCCTATGCATCCAGCTTGCTCCCACTCTAATTCTTTCTGGCACTCTCTCACTCTCTTGCACTCAAAAATAAATAATAAATTATTTTGTAAATTTTAAACAGTTCAAAGTTTAGTTTAACCTGAACAAAGTATCAACCCATTATTGTTTATTGAGTTGCTTGTGCTTCAAAAATTAAGTTTTAAACCTCACCCTTATATGGAAAAAATGAAAAAAGAGGTAGCATTTTTTGAACAGTTGCAATTTAATTTGTATTAGAAGGAATTTAAATAATTTATATCTACTAGATATAAGAAATGAGTTTAATGTACTATTATTATTATTATTATTATTATTATTATTATTATTACTATCATTTACTTTTGGTTTACTGAGACACAGTTTCTTTGGTAGCCTTGCTTGTTCTAGAACTGGCTCTGTAGACCTGGCTCTGTAGACCGGGCTGGCCTCAAACTAACAGGGATCCACCTGCTTTTTATATTATGCTGAGTTTGATTTACTTGTTGAACATAAGAATAAATGTAACTTCATAATCTCTTTGCATGATAGTGGGCCTGAGCTGCCAAATATAATATTCTTTAAAGCATGAAGATATTAAATGGACATTTACAAACTTGGCCATGGAAAAGTGAATAACTGGCTTGATCTTTTTGTCTTTTTCTACAGAAATCATCAATTATGTATTTGGCTTTTGAAAAATAAGATGAAACTAGACATCTCATTGGGTTTTTCTCACTTAACCTTTCTTACTTTGCTTTCAGACTTTAGGATAATTACTCCTTTACAACAAAGTACATTTGTTGGGTTAATTTACAAATAAGATGGTTTACAAAGCAAGATGATCCATATTTCTTGGCCTGTAATATAAGAGCCCTGCATGAAAAAAAAGTATCTAAAAACTGTCTAGACTCTATGATACACTATGGGACTCAATAAATTACTTTATATTTTAAAATATGATGTTTTAGTGTATGGACATTCAGTTTTCATTTATTAAAATTGGAGCTCTAGAATTTCCTTCTTAGAGACCTCATTTATGACTGTTCTATATGGCAGTTTTTAGATTGGAATAATTATTGATACACTCTATATCTATCTATATATTATATAGAGACCTATGATGTATAATATACGTATGTAATATAATATACATATTAAAATATAATATATATCATATAGTAGTTTCCATGTTGGCTGGCTTTCTATAATGATACAAATTTCTACCTCCTCCTCCTCCTTCTATCTTTTTTTTTGGTGCGGGGATTTAAAGACAGGATCTCTCTGTGTAGACTTAAATGTCCCAGAACTAGCTCTGTAGTCCAGGCTGGCTTCAAACTCACAGAGATCCACCTGCATCTGCCTCCAGACTGCTGAGATTGAAGGCGTGTGCCATCACACCCTGTAGCAGGGTCCTTGCTGTTGTTCCCTTTGCGGGTGGGGGCCAAGTAGGCGCTGAGTCAAACCACATAGACTCCGGGAGAATGTCGAAACAACAAGCTCAGTTTATTGAGGAAGAGGCAAGCCTCATATACCCTCCACCCCACCCTTGGGGGAGGTCTGATGAATATGTATCAGCTGGTGTGACATAGCTGTCTCTCATTGGTCCAGGTCATTTCCAGATTATGTTTCAGGTAAGACCATCAGGCCGACCCAGGCTGGCTCTCAGAAAGTATCTTTTTTACTTGTTTGGGCTGTCTGGCCCTTAAGCCCGTGAGGGATGAGTCATCCCACAACACCCGGCTTCTTTCTATCTTCTAATGCTGTATTGTGAATAGAAAAGTCAGGGACTATGGAAGGGAAGGCCTCCATACCTAGAACCTTGCTATATTCTCATCTTGCCAACCCTTCATGTCAGCCTGTCTTTCCCACTAACATGGCTTTAGAATATGACAGAAGCTTCTGTTGATCTTTATCTTCCTAATCAGTGTATGAGTCTTGCTATCAAGACCTCTTCATTCCATGTTCCACTGAGTCCATGATTTGCACTGACTCCTAAAGTTATATTATGATATCAATCTAATGTGTTTCCAAACTTCAGTGAAGATATATAATAACACTGACTACAATTTACAAATACAATGACTATTTAGTAGGTTACTAAATACATCCTTTTTAATCCTTATCTTTTCTATACAATGATTTTGAAGGTAATCTTTCTAGTTAACTGAAATCAAATGTATTGTCACATGTTCTAATAAACTTCCTGATTGTTATTTTGTCATTTGTTCATATTTGTCTTTCTTTTTGCACTCGTTGAAGGTCATTTATATTTTCATTTTTCTTCTCTCTATAAGCCCATGTTCATCGTACATAATAACATTTCATTATGACAATTTCATATATATGTATGCATTTACCATATTTATCCCATTCCCTTCTCATTCCTTCAGCCCCAAACTTTCCCTAATCACCTACCCTTCTCTTCCCAACAAGCCCCTCTTCTACATTTATGTCCATAATGTGTGTGTGTGTGTGTGTGTGTGTGTGTGTGTGTGTGTGTGTGTGAGAGAGAGAGAGAGAGAGAGAGAGAGAGAGAGAGAGAGAGAGAGAGAGCCCTTGTACGTGCCAGTACATTCCATTAAGTTTGCCTACATGAACGTGTTTAAGGGTATGAAAGAATTGTTGGATAGAGGCAGTTCGCATAGAATAACAGAGAGTTTTAAACTTAAAGTATCTTGAGGTTAGAATTTTGCATTTTCAGACACATATTACAATTTATCTCAAAGAGTAATTACTTACCAACCTCTATGTCAGAGATTTAGCACCCTAATAAACAAAAAAATATTTTGGAATTTATTAACAGAATTGTATCCTCTATCAATAAAAGGGTTCAGAGTGCGATCAGATGACTTCTGGGGCCAATAATTGTTAGTACTACATCTTTTGTGACCTACCTCTCTGATGTTACCACCAAATGTATTTTTTAGAATTCCTTTATTTTCAATTTTCTTTTTTCTGTTACTATAAAACACCATGAAACTACTTACAAATTTGAAAATATGGAATGAATAACCTAAATCTTCTTTTTTTCCTAAGCCACATTCCCTCATGTTTTGGCTTCAGAATAAACTATCTCTCATTCCCTCTGAGTTGAAAACTGTATTTTATTTTATTTACAAAAACATGATCAATTTAGCAGTGACTACACCACTGAAGAAACTTTACTTCCTCCCACAGAAATCTTTAACTACTTAGGATTCCTTATAGAAAGATCAAGATGAATTATCACCCACTTCTTCAATGTCAGATTTGTAAAGGGCTCAAGATTGTTCAGATATTGCTCAAGTAACCAAATCTTCAAAAGTTAACATGTTCAACAACCATGTCTGTCCTAGAAGTGTTCTCAAATGCTCATTTCCATCTTTCAGTTGTTATGTTCTTACTGTTCTTCTTCTGCAATATCATATGAGCCTTGGGAAGGGTGATGTTTCATTTAAAGATGAGCTTTCAACAATCATTAGTCTTAGCACTTTGACAAGTTCTGAATCTCTGCATTTACTCCTGGGTGTAGCAAAGGGAAGCCTCTCTGAATAAAGCAGAAAGCAGCAGTAAGTGGTGGGTATAGATGTGACTATCCAGAAGGCAGTCTGGTGGGTAGTAAGTGGTGGGCATAGATGTGACTATCCAGAAGGCAGTCTGGTGGGTAGTAAGTGGTGGGCATAGATGTGACTATTCAGAAGGCAGTCTGGTGGGTAGTAAGTGGTGGGCATAGATGCAACTATTCAGAAGGCAGTCTGATGGGTAAAACATGTCCACTTAGGACAACAGAATGAGCTTGTGTGATGACATTAAGTAGCTGTCCCATCCAATTTCTCATTTTTGAAAAATAGTAACATGGCACATGCAAGTTCAAGTAAGTCTGACCATGCTTCTACTTTTCATATTGTGTTAACCTCTGCATGACCCCAAACACTGTTTCCGTAGACTCAGTGTATACGGTTGGTGTTTTAATTGTTGCTGTAATTTTCTATTTTAATAAGCATGCATAGAATTTCAAATTGGAAAATGATGATTTTTTAAAACTAAGTAGGAAGCTGTAATTGAATAAGAATGTTTTGCTCTGGATTCTCTAAAAGGGATATTATCATTTGGATGAGATCAAATTAGACAAGTAGTGGTAAATATTGAGACTGATAAATGAGAACTTAGGTAGACAAAACAATCCTGAAATCAGAGTGCATGATCTGAATCACACAATTATTGCAGATCAGAGGAAAGCAATGCTGAAATTTGCTTCATAGCCAAGATTACTCTTCCCCGTGGTAATCCTCCTGAGGCGCTGCCTCTGACACCCAATCTGGGCCTGTGCTTTGTTTTTATTGCTGCTCCTTTTCCAACCCTTCAAAATGTGCCTATAGGGAAATGGCATTATGGCTGGTTCAGTTTCAGCTGGCCTTCATTAAAGCCCAACCGGCTTACATAATCTAGTTTATATGTTGCTGTACCGTTCGCCGAACAGCATATTCTCAAAATAACATTTTAATAACTTTATCAATAATAAACATAAGTAAACTTGTGAACTTAATAAAAAAAATGCAATGTCCTGGTCCCCAAGCAGTGATGAAAATATGGGAAATCGAATTTCTAGGGTTACCTACAGAAAGGAGTTTTTTAAATGTATTTTGTTGGCAGAGGAAAGAAAGAGCAAGCGAGCGCAAAATGGGACCCGGAGACAAGGCCCTGCATCTGTGAAAATGAGCCTTGCATTGAGCGTCTCTATCAATATCATGGAGCTTATTTCACAAAATGTAAATTTCCTTACAATTTTCTGTCTTCCTTGCTGTAGTATTATGACTGTTTAAACGATAATACCCAGTGCTTAATGGTAAAGATGTTGAAAATAAAATGATTTTTTAAAAAATTCTTTCACTGAATGTTGTTTAGAAATAATTTTAAATCATAATTTGCTCATTAAATTATAAAATTGAAATGTTTACTTTTTTATTTCATCTATATGTAATAATATAAATAAAGCTAAGTGAATATATAACTATGTGTGTTTCTAATATCACTAAACAAAGGAAAGAAAATATGTTCATTGGATGTGCTCCTGGAAAGTAAGAGAATGACAGAGGCAAATGACAGAGAAAGAAAGATGTTCCATTTCATCTTAAACAAAACTAAACCTATAATAGATGCTCATTAAAATTTGAGTTTCATTAAATATTAATTTTCTTACTAATTTAATTAGTTGCAAACATTTTAATTAATGTGGAACACAGGTCTTGGTGCTATATAATTTCATGTAGACATTTATTTGTATTTTCACCCACACTTACATCTTCAGAGCCAGCTCTACTGAGTTACCCAAGCTAAGTGTAGGGGACACTCTCCTGAGTGGTGCAGGTGATTAGGGTCAGGGACAGGTTTCCAGATCTTACGACCTCATCGCCAGCTCTTACACTTACCTCAGGTGTTGATGGGTATGGGAGCATCGCTTCTTGGTCCATGCCACCACATGACAGATGAGTAATGCCGACCGCTCTCCCATGGCTCTCCCATGCTGGCAACACCAGGGCTGGCTCTCCTACACCTCCCCCAGCAGTGTCAGCTCTACTGTGTTGCCCAGGTGAGGAACAGAGCTTGCTTTCCCGAGTGCTACAGATGGCAAGGGGAGAGTCAGCTCCCTTGTCTGTCGCTGGTGGTGAGGTGCATGTGGTGAGGGACAGGTGGCAAGGGGAAAAGAATAAGGGTGGCATCTCTCTCCCACCCACACTGCCGCATGGCAGATGAGCTGTGGCGGCAGCTCCTCCACACTCAAAACTTCTGGGCTGGCCCACCCACACATCTGCCAACAGCATCAGTTCTACTGTACTGCCTAGTCGAGGTACAGGGACCACTTTCCAGAGTGTTGTAGGTGATAAAGAGGTCAGCTCTCTCGCCAGCTGGAGGAGGTAAGGATGAGAAGGGAGGGCTTCTTTCCCTTGCTACCATCACCACACCTCAGATGAGGGAGGCAGTACTAGCTATACCCATCCCAAGCCCTCAGAGCTGGTTCACCCTCACCCCTGTCTACAAGGTCAGGTCTACTGTGCTGCCCCTGCAAGACACAGGCCCCATTCTCCTGAGTGCTGCAGCTGATGAGGGGTCGGGTAGACCCCCCACCTGTTGCACCTCTCCCTTATTCCCTTCACCACATGGCATATGGGGGAGGGGGTGAACTGATCTCCCATTCTCACACCCTCAGGGCCAGTTCATCCACGTCCCCGAGGAAAGGGTCAGCTCTATGGTGTTGACCAGAAGAGGTATAGAAACCTATTGGAGGAGAAAGGTTTCTATACCTCACCTGGGCAACACAAAAAGAAAAAAGTACAAAGACAATTAGCCAAACTAGTGGAGACACATGAACTGTGGACCAATACCTGAGGAGCCTCCTTGTACTGGATTAGGCACTCTGGATAAGCGACACAATTGTTTAGCTTGAACTGTTTAGGGAGCCCCCAGGCAGTGGGAATGAGACCCATCCCTAGTTCATGAGCCGACATTTTGGAGCCTAGTGCCTATGGTGGGACACTTTGCATAGCCTTGGTGCGGGGAGGAGGGGCTTGGATGTGCCTCAACTGAGTGTACCAGGCTCTGCTGAGTCCCCATGGGAGACCTTGCCTTGGAGGAAGTGGTAATGAGGGGTGGGCTGTGGGGTAGGAGGAGGGAGGACAGGGGAATCTGTGGTTGGTATATAAAATGAATAGAAAATCTCTTTAAAAAAAAAGAAAGAAACCTTTCTTCTGAGTGCTTCAGACAGTAAAGGACAGGACCAGTTCTCCCTAGTGTTGCAGCCAGTGAGAGGAGGGGCCAACTCCATACAGCCCTATCCTCTAGGCTTTTGGTGGTATCAGGAGCCATGGATATTAACAGAGACCATGGCTGCATCATAGCCATGAACCCACATATGAGCCCCTGCAGCAGCTCAGACCCAGACATTACCACGGTCCTGAGTGGCAATGAAGCCACCCACCTCAGCCCATTCCTCATCTCTTTCATTTATTCAGACATGCCTCTGTCCACAGGATATGAATGATTCTGTCTTTCTCTACCATACCATACCATACCATACCATACCATACCATACCATACCATACCATACAGTTACTCACCGTAGTAGCTCCAATCTGCCTGGCAAAGCAAGGTGATGGGTGGACCAGTGTTTTCTCCTTGGAGCTCAGGGCAGACCACTCCAGGCCTGTATGTGGATCTACTTGTCCCTCTTAGATTGTTATGGCACTAGGCAGGCCCATGCTTTCTCATCACAAGGAGATCATAATAGTGTCCAACAGCCCAGTGCCAGACTCCTGGTTGGTGCCGAGGTATTGCTGGAGTCCTCTCGGGAGCCTGGGCTACAAAGCCAAGGCTACAATACAATCTTTGAGTTCTGTCTGCCCCAACCATATGATATGGAGCAAGGGGGTGTGTTTCCTCTTCCAAGAATATTCTGTACATATGTACCTTATTTCTAAAATTCAGTTATTTGTTTTCTTGATGCCCTATTGTTTGAGTTCTGTATATATATTTTTATCAGATATGTAGTTGGTAGAATTTTTTTCCATTCGGTAAAGCTATGCTTTGTCCAAATGGTTATTTCCTTTGCCACACAGAAGCTTTTCAGATTCATATTATCAACTGTTGTTCTAAGAGACTTTGGTATCAGTGTTATGTTCTGAAAGTCTTTTTCTGTGACAATGAGTTCTAGACTATTCTCTGCTTTCTCTTCTAAGAGACAATGTGTATCTGGTTTTATGTTGAGGTCTTTAATACATTTGGAGTTGAGTTTTGTGCATGGTGATACATATGGACATATTTGGATTCTTCTCCATGCAGCCATCCAGTTTGACCATCACCATTTGTTGAAGATAATTTCTCTTGTCCATTTTGTATTTCTGCATTCTTTATAAAAATAAAAAGTGTGCATGAGTATGTGGACTTATGTCTGAGTCTTCAATACTAATCCATTGTCAATATGTCTGTTTTTGAGTCAATACCATGCAGTTTTAACTATTATAACTCTGTAGTGTATTTGAGCTTAGGGATGATGATATCTCCAGCATTTCTTTTAGAATTTTTTTAAATCTATCCTGTCTTTCCTTCTTTTCTTGTTTTTTTGTTTTGTTTTGTTTTTTTTCGTGTGTGTGTGTGTTTCTATAGGAAGCTGAAAATTGTACTTGTTCTGTTAAGAATTGTCTTGGGATTTGGATGGGGATTTTATTGAATCCATATATTGCTTTTAGTAGGATGGTCATTTTTACTATATCAAACCTATTGATCCACAAGTTTGGGAGATCTTTCCATCTTCTGATATCTTCTTCAACTTCATTTCTCAATGTCTTAAAGTTTTTATCACACAAGTGTAGATGAATTTCTAAATGATCTTATTAAGTAAAAAACACAGAGCCAAATATAGAGGTGAAAGCATTAGAGAAAGATTAGGGAAATAGGGAAAGCCACAGCTAACTTTACTTCACCAATTTGGCAGCTTCCAAATGCGAGTTACTTCCTGTCTACCCACACCTTTATTACCTTGCTGTTCTGCCCTCTCATTGGCTCTCTTAGCCCAGCTACCTCACTTCCTCTTCCTACACAGCTCTGTCACTTTCTGTCTGTCTATACAGACCTCCAGGCCTTTATGGTTGGTACTGGGATTAGAGGTGTGTGTCACCATGCTTGGCTCTGTCCCCTAGTGTAGCCTTGAACACACAGATAGCCAACCTGCTAAGGGATAGGATTAAGGGTATGTACTACCACTGCCTAACTTCTTTGTTTACTTGAAATGGCTTGCTATTTCCTCTGATCTTCAGGCAAACTTTATTTACTAAAGCACAAATAAAATATCACCACATACAAGTCTTTCACTTGCTTAGAATTACTGCAAGACATTTTTTGGGAAGCAATTTTGAAAAATGTTGTTTCCATGATTTCATTATTGGTCCATTCCTCATTTGTATATAGAAGGATTTCTGACTTTTACATGTTAATTTTGTATCCAGCTACTTTTCTTATAGTATTTACCAGCTATAGGAGTTTAAAGGTGAATTTTTAGAGTCACTTATGTATACAATCATATCATTTGCAAATAATGATATTTTGATTTATTCTTTCCCTGTTTGTATTCAATTGTTGTTCTTCATTTGCCTTATTGCTCTAGCTAAGACTTCAAGTACTATATTGAAAAGATATGGAAAGTGTGGACAATATTGTCTTGTTTCTGATTTAAGTGGAAATGCTTTGAGTTTTCTACATTTTGGTTTATGTTTCCTGTGGGCTTGCTGTAAATTGCCATTATTAGGTTGGGGCATGCCCCTTTTATCCCCAGCCTCTTCAGGACTTTTATTATGAAGTGGCATAGAATTTTGTCAAAATCGAGCTGGGAGGTGGTGGCGCATGCCTTTAATCCCAGCACTTGGGAGGCAGAGTCAGGTGGATCTTGTGAGCCCTGGTCTAAAGAGCAAGATCTAGGAAAGGAGCAAAGCTACACAGAGAAACCCTGTCTCGAAACTCCACCCCCCCCAAAAAAAAAAAGAATTTTGTCAAAATAATTTTTTTCATCTAATGAGTTTGTCACTCAGCTTCTGGCTTTCAATCTGTTTATATGGTGGAGAACATTCATGGATTGTCTTATGTTGAACCATTCTGTATTGTAGGAGGCCACAGCGGTTTCCTAGTGAGAATTGAGCTTACTTTACCCAGAAGGGCTGCATTAGAGGATTGTTTGATCACATGTGTGGTAACCAGATGTTTGGAGGGGTCTGCATTTGGCTGTGCTAGGGGAAGGTCATTCGTTCCACCCCTTGGCATTCCTCTAAAAAGCCCTTTAGAAGAGACAAAATGGGCTGGTGGATGAGGATCCAGGCCTCTTGAGGCTACCCTGTGTTTCCATCTGTCTCTCTTTCCCATCTATATTTCTATCAAATCTCTTATGCTGGAGAAAAGACTGGGGGCAGACCCCCCACCCTGTATACCTCAGATGATCATGGTGGATGAACTTTTTGGTATGTCCTAAGATTTCATTTGCAAGCACTTTATTGAGAATTTTTGCATCTATGATCATGAGGGAAATTGATCTACAATTCTCTTTCTTTATTGGTTCATTATGTGAGTTAGGTGTCAGGGTAACTGTTGCCTTATAAAAGAAAATGGGAAATTTGCCTATATTTCTATTTTGTAGAATAATTTGAAGAGTGTTGGTGTTAATTCTTCTTTATTGTGTAGTAAAATTTGGCACTGAAACTTTCTGCCCCTGGGTTTGCTTGTTTGTTTTGTGGGAGGGGAATTTTAATGAAGGCTTCTTTTTCAGTAGAGCTGATAGATCTGTTTAAATTGCTCATCTGTTCTGGGTTTAACATTAGTATGTGGTATACTTCAAAAAAATCATTTATTTCTTTTATACTTTCTAGTTTGGTGGAGTACAGGTCCTGATAGTATGTCCTTTTGATTCTTTTGATTTCCTGTGTCTGTGGTTATGTCCCCATTTTTTTCTCAAATTCTCGTAATTTAGATCTTCTTTCCCCACCTTTTACTTAATTTGCCTAGAGGTTTTGCCAGTCTTACTCATTTTCTCAAAAGAAATGTATTCCTTGTTTCCCTGGTTCTTTGTATTATTTTTGCCTGATTCTTTGATTTTTGTGTGATTGCTTGCTTCTATGTGATTGTGTTCGGCCCTTAGTTTAATTATTATTTTTCATCATTTCTTGGTGTTGTTTTTGTTGTTGTTGTTCTAGAGCTTTCAGGTGCGCTGTTAAGTTGCTAGTGTGAGATCTCTCCCATTAGTTTACGTTGATTCTTAGTGTTGTGAACTTTCCTCTTAGAACCACATTCCTCATGTCCCAGGATTTATGTATGTTACATTTTTATTTTCATTCAATTCCATAAAAATTTCTTTTTTGACTCATATTTTACTCAAATATCTTCAGTCGCAGTTTATATCTTATAGTTTTTTTCTGCATTAGAAGATTTCATTTAGACCTACTTGGACATTATGAGGTTATGGAAGCAACAGATACACTGCACACCAATAGCCTTAAGCATATTTTCAAAGAAGATGGAGTAGAAATGAATAACCATGCAAATGGTAACAAAAATTATAGGCAAAATCGCCATGTGTACTTTTATAAAGCTGAGCATTGAATCACAAATACAAATTTGTTTCTGAATATATTTCCTTCTTCTTAATCTCTTTATAGTCTGTGCCAATGAGGAAAAATATAAATAAATAAAACAGAAAAAAAACCATGAGGCTACTCATTATCTTATTTATGTGATGATAGGGTAAAATCTTTAACGCTTTGTTTCTTTTAATATGTATTTTCACTCTGTTTTTGTTCACATTTTTTTCTTACCCAACTACTCCCTGATCCTTCCTATGTCCCTACCCACTCAATTTCTTGTTCTCTCTGCCTCTCTTCTTTCTCTTCTCTCTTTCTCAAACAAACAAACAAATCCTAAAAAGGGAAAATCAAAACAAACAAGAATTGACAAGACAAAAGATCCCAAACAAAACAAAAGACTAGTAAAGAAAGAATGAAATCCATTATGTATTTTCCAAGTACTCTTGAGCATCGGGTCTTCCTTGATTATAGTTGATATAACCAATGACATTCCATTGGAGAAAACAGATTTTTTTTCTCCCCAATAGGCATCAATTGTAAATTGCTTCTTGATTGAGGTTGAGACATTGTGTCCACCTCCAATTTTAAATGCTGGAATTTTGTCTAGCTTCAACTTGTGCAGGGATTGTGAGTATTGCCACAGTTTCTGTGAAGTTCACTTTACCCTCATTCTGATGTAGGCCTATCAAATGAGACAGATGTCAGTGGAAATGCAAACATCAAGTCATTCTTGGACTATGCAGGGAAGCAGTTTGTGTTTTACTTACTAACTCATAGTTCAGATTCCTCATCCTGTTTTTTCTTCCATGCCTTTCAGGATGGTGTCTGGGAACTTAATAACAAAGTACTGTCAACTACATTCTGCTTCTGCCTAGTTATGCTTGAGGCAGAAAATTTCTTTTTAAATTCTCTATGCAGTACTCCTTTACTAATTACAGAAAACAATAAAATTATCTGTTGAATTTGAAATTTAGATCTATTATGGTTGATTTATAATCATATAGATAGATCTTATTCTGTTAATATTCAAGTGAAGAAATTTGAACATAACATAGGAATTTGTTCTTCTAATACACTGTGCTATGAAAGGTTCAAATTTAACTTTATGCCAAGTGTCTAGGAAGTTATCAAACTACACATTAATTCTTGCCAAAAGCATTCATGCACATGCTTCAGAGAATGTGGCTTTCTTGAGTCTCAGCAATTCCTCTGCAAGGGAGTTTCTACAAAGTTTTTACTGAAAGTTTGAGTTCCATGAGATCACTCTCTGTATCATAGCCTCAACTGAATTACCAAATCTAGGATGGTTCGTGAGAAATGGTACATGCAAAAGAAATATGAGTTGAATAAATTCATGTGAATTTTGTAATAAGGTCACAATTATCAATGACAGGGCTTCTCAACCATGATACCACTGACATTTTAAGGCAGTTGATTTTTGGAAGGATGAAAGAACTTTCCTTTCTTTCTGCTTAATTGGCATGAGTCTAAGCATAAATCTGCATTAGTACATTAGTATCTCTATGTAGGTACTATGAGTACAGCCCATTTATTCACACTGCCAAGCCATCATGATTGTTATGAATTTCCATAGTGATAAAGTTCTATTTTAGCCTTCATAATAAATTTACTTTAAAAATAACATTTAATTTAAAGTCTATTTTAAACGGTATTTAGATTTATTTAAGCTACTTTTTATTGTTTGAGAATATTACACATGTACATAAGGTTTTGTTGAAATTCATCCCATATTTCCTTTCCTGTCTTTTCCCTCCCAAGTTCATTTTTTTAATTTAATTTTTTTAATCAGACAAGTCACTTAGTACTGCCTATATGTGCAGGGATATGAGGCTATACACTGAAGCAAAGGTAGTTTCTCAGAGGTCACATCCATGAAGAAAACTGAGCACTCTTTACTCACAAACCTTCGGCTACCAAGAATGCTTCAGATAAAAGTGGGACTTCATGAGCATCCATTTTAGGATCTTCACTGGCTTTATCATGTGAAGGTTTTGCAAAGTCAGCCACAGCTACTATGAGTTTGTATATATGATGGACCTGCTATGTGTGGCAAATTCTGTTATACTACAGTCATCCATTAATGCTGGGCCTTACAGTCTCCCAAAGCTCTTTACTGTGAGGATCTCTGACCCTCAGCAATAAGAAATGTGATATAGATGGCCCATTCAGAGCTAAGCACTCCAAAACACAAGAATATTAGCAGATTTGTGTGGCACCCTAATTCATAAATTACTACACTTCAGAAGGAATTTGTGATAAGTCCGTATATTGTTGAGGTACTGGGAGTGATGCAGAACATTCCCTACTTAAATCTTTATGTGTTGGCAGAATTATAAATTAGCACAGATACTGTGGAAAACAGAATGAAAAGAGACTTAACAATTCATCAGAAATTTTAAAACCAAGGGTCATGTTATTCCTCAATCTCACCTCTGGATATCTATCCAAACAATTAGAGATTACAATGGTTGAGGTGCCTACACTCTTGTCTTAACTGTCCTTTTATTCTCAGGAGATAAAATATGATATATGTGCAGCATCAGAAGATGGATGAGAATGGATTCATGAGTATATGTGTTTAGAAATCATGGGATAATATTCTGCCTTTCAGAAAAGTATGGTATCTGTTACTTTGAACAAAATGAATGAACCTGGAGGACATGACTTAGAAAAATCAACCAGGTACAGCAAAGAAAATGCTGTAGGTTTTCGCTTCTGTTAGAATCTGACAATACTAGACTCATCAGAGTAGAGAGTGGGAATTTTGAATCCAGGGGCTAGAATGGGAGAGGTAGTTGAAAGAATGGAGATTTTGATGTCAATTAGATAGAAGAATAGGTTTTGGTGTCCTATTATACAGAATAAAAACCTATGATTCATGATAATGCTTTGACTGTTTCAAAATTACTGGAACAGATTTAAATATTTCACTACAAAGATAATAGATATGTAAAGAACTGGTTAATTGATTTGAAAATCTTTAATGTAAACTTATATCAAAAGATTTCATTGTAGTCCATAAATATTTAATGTGAATATCTTAATTTTTAATATTTTTCTTAGTTCTTTGATAAGTTCATACAAGGTGTTTGGATTTTATCTACTCTCACCTCTGAATGAAATGTCCCCAATGTTCTAAGCATTTGAATACTTGGCCCCTGCCTGGTGGTATTGTTGGGTAGGTTTAAAAGGAGTGATATCGTTAGAGGGAGTATGTCACTAAGGGTTGGCTTTGAGGTTTGTACCATTTTCAGTCCTCTCTCTCTCAATCTTGCTTATAGTTCAAGATGTGAGCTCTCAGCTGTTGTTCCAGCTTCCTGCTGTCTGCTGACTCCACTTTGTCATCATAGACTATTATTATCCTTTTGTAAATGTAATCCAAATAAATTCTTTCTTCTATAAGTTGCCTTGGTCATGTTGCTTTATCACAACAATAAAAAATAAATAAATAAGACATCCTCTTTCTCCAACTATGGATCTATATTCCCTTCCTTTCCACCCAACTTTGTGTCTGTTATTTTCCCATCAATTCCAATTCGTGATTCCTGATATCTTAGATGTGTAGCCTTTGACTAGAGTGTGTTTGGCTTATCAGGGGTATGCTGTTAGAGAACACTGACCCCACCACTCTCAGAATCTAACACTTACCAATAGCTCCTAAGCTATAGGTGGAACTTTGTGCTTAACTCCCCTTCCCGTGCTATGATTTGGTCTGACTTAGGCTTGTACAGGTCTGGTGTATGCTTTCACAATTGCTGAGTTCAAATAAGTAAGCAACCCGCTGTGTTCACAAGACACTTTTCTTGTGGTAACCGACTGTCTATGATTCCAATGCTTTTTCTGCCCTCTTCCACACAGTTATATCTGAGCCCTGAGCAATGCAATATACATGTTTCATTTATGAATGAAATTTATGCTTTCTCAAATTCTCTGTACCATGGACAATTTTGGGTATCTGTACTGATCACTATCTACTGAAAATGGAAGGTTTTTAAAGGGAAACTCAGATATGCCTCAATCTGATGAGGATGTCAGGAAGCATTATTTATTACTTTAAAATAATAAAATAAGATCACATTCTTATATAGAAGAACAACAAAATTAACCACAAATACTAGTAGAAGTAGAATATATTGTATACAGGAATTAATAAATTCAACAATCATATTATGGATTTATTAATTTTTAATATACTTTGCCCACACTGAAACCCCTGTTAATGTACAAATGATAAATCTTCATTTTAGTAAATAAAGATAAAACATTCTGCTAGTACACAAAATTTTTTATTTCTTTCTCCCTTCCTCCCTCTTTTCCTTCCTTCCTTCCTTTCTTTTTCTTTCTTTCTTTCTTTCTTTCTTTCTTTCTTTCTTTCTTTCTTTCTTTCTTTCTTACTTTCTTTCTAGAGATTTGCTCTGCATGTCAGATTGCCATCAATCTCATGGTTTGGATCCTACTACTTCAGCTTTCCACTTATTGGACCAGAAGCATGCATATGTTTAATTTTAAATGTTATGTCTTTTAATTTTTATAATTTATAACAGAGATCAGCATGTCATGAAGAAAAAATGATCAAGAATTTGAGTATTTTTTTTCTCTTTAGAATAGTTTTCAAATCAAACAATTAGCTAAGAATTTGTATTACAAGCAAATCAAGGTGGCTGAGTACTTTGTAACATTCTGGTTTTTCCAAAAACTCACTTCATAGTTGAGCTATCCAATTTCTCTCCTGAAATGGAGCCCTATGAGTTCTATAGAGCTCTCTTTAGAGAAACCATCATGTTTGGCAAAGGTATCATAATTAATTCACTTACAGAATACTTTAAGAATAATATGCTGGCCAGGCAGCAGTGGCAAATGCCTTTAATCCCAGAACTTGGGAGGCAGAACCAGGTGGATATCTTTTAATTCAAGGCCAGCCTGGTCTACAGAGTGAGATCCAGGACAGGCACCAAAACTACACAGAGAAACCCTGTCTCAAAAACAACAACAAAAAGAATAATATGCCTTGGGGATATAATCTACAATATAATGGCTATGATTAGTAATGCACAGTTGAAATTTGCTAAGAGAGATGTTAAGTATTCTCAACAATTACACATACAGAGAGGTACCACACGAGGTGATGTATATGCTAATTAGCTTAGTTTTGCTAAGAATTTTACATTGTATATGAAATGAAATGATCATTTCATATACCATGAAAATATACAATCTTAAGTTTCTATTTCACTCAGTAAAATTAGAAAAAGGTAAGTTAAAGATCAGTTTTAATGAAAACAGACTGTTAAACAATGTATGTTTGTGACATTGAAAGAAATGTGGATCAGTCAACTGCCTGGCAAAGTAGCTTAACATAGACTGTTCAAAGAATAAGACAGTCAATGACAGTCTTGCTAAGGTCATTGCCACCTTGAAGGAATGTATGATACAATTACTGTGCTACTCAGGAGCCATACCAACCAGAAGCTTTGCAAGGCTCTTCTGATGGTAGACACATTTGTTTAAAACTGTTTATCTGAATACATAAAACATTTTAAACTAATTTTTGGTGTTTAAAAGCAGATTCAATAATCTACCCTATTATCCTGTAATATCTATACCATCCTCAAGTGTTGTGGGAAGTCTTTCTGTATGCTGTGAATATGTGTTGCTCCCATTGGCTAGTAAATATAGTTCTTTTGTCCTATGGCAAGGCAGCTTAGAGGCAGGCAGGAAATCCAAGCAGAGAGACAGGAGGAAGTCAAGGGAAGACGGCAGCCTGTCACCCAAGGAACAACATGCCAGCAGACTGGTAAAGCCACGGAACACATAGTAAAACCTAGATTAATAGAAACGGGTTGATTTAAGATATAAGAGCTAGCTAGCAAGAATCTTGAGCCATAGACCATTCAGTTCACAATTAATATAAGCTGGGGTATGATCAGCTGTGGGACCAGGCAGGACACAGGAAAACTTCTCTACATTTGGTTCCCACTGTTGGTAGTTGATCTACATAGACCTAAAAAAAGCTTAAAGATTCTGAATGCACAGAAACGGAGTTACACTAGACTTCCTGGTCTCAGAGTTTTATGCCAGTGGCAGAGCAGAGACTCATCTCCCAATAGCTGCCTGTGAGAAGTAGCTGTCCACCAGCCACCATAATCTAAACAGCATGGCAGATTCCCACCAGAGTACACAGTGGTGTCTCCAAGCTGTGCTGTGTACTGCTTGGTGGATTTGGCTTTTACTAGTAAAGAAAAAAAAAAGAAAAGAAAAGGTTTCTGTGCTACAGGCTGCTAGATGGAGACATGGACCCACTGCCTCGCACAGTTGGCAGTGAGCAAGGCTCCCAGACTGGATGGTGGTAAACGTACTACTGCCATATTGGGAAGGTGAGATGGATGGAGTCAGCAGCCAAGGCTACCCCATTCAGTCCTAAAAACCACGCAGTTTAGCAGTTCAAAATCTCTCCTGGTCAGAGAAAAATTATAGAGTCTCGAAAAGGCAGATTCAGATGGAATAGACCTCTTAATGGTTCACATTATGTATAAAAATGCATACAGGCTTGAAAGAGAGAGGAAAAGAAGACAGACAGGTATATAAAGAAATAGTTTTTTTTTTTTAAAGTCTTTAAAGAGACAATAAAAATAATATAAAAAAATAAGCCATGTAAAGATGGAAATAACACAGAGAGAATGGATTATGTTGTCTTTGGAATTATTTTTTTCGGTTTTTTGAGACAGGGTTTCTCTGTGCAGCTTTGTGCCTTTCCTGGAACTCACTTGGTAGTCCAGGCTGGCCTCGAACTCACAGAGATCCGGCTGGCTCTGCCTCCCGAGTGCTGGGATTAAAGGCATGCACCACCCCCGCCCAGCGTCTTTGGAATTTTTAACAGCAGAAACACATTTGATTGTAAAGGCTGCTGGATTAAACATATATATATATATGTGTGTGTGTGTGTGTGTGTGTGTGTGTGTGTGTGTATATATATATATATGTTATCTTGACTTCAAAATTTGTGTCTAAGGATATATGGTTTGGGAAAGAGGTTCTGCTTTTGTTTCCACAAAAGATGAAAACCTATGGATTGCTTCCAGGCTAATATAGTTTGATCAGTCAAGACCTCCTGAGAGGTCTCCAAATGACCCAACATCCGGAACAGATTCAAGGCAACTGGCTCAGACAATACAGCATCACAGACTACTCCAGTCAGGACTTGACCGTAATTCTTTTTCTTTTTCTTTTTTTTTTTTTTTAGTTACTTAATTTATTTATTTTTCTTTTTTTAAATTTAATTTAATTTTATTTTACAATACAATTCAGTTCTACATATCAGCCAAGGATTCCTTTGTTCTCCCCCCTCCCGCACCCCTCCCCTTCCCCCCAGCCTACCCCCTGTTCCCACCTCCTCCAGGGAAAAGCCTCCCCCAAGGACTGAGATCAACCTGTTAGACTCAGTCCAGGCAGGTCCAGTCCCCTCCCCCCAGGCCGAGCCAAGCGACCCTGTATAAGCCCAGGTTTCAAACAGCCAACTCATGCAATGAGCACAGGACCTGGTCCCACTGCCTGGATGCCTCCCAAACAGATCAAGCCAATCGACTATCTCACCCATTCAGAGGGCCTGATCCAGTTGGGGGCCCCTCAGCCATTGGTTCATAGTTCATGTGTTTTCATTTGTTTGGCTATTTGTCCCTGTGCTTTATCCAACCTTGATCTCAACAATTCTCGCTCATAAAAACGCTCCTCTTTCTCGCTAATTGGACTCCTGGAGCTCCACCTGGGGCCTAGCCATGGATCTCTGCATCCAGTTCCCTCAGTCATTGGATGGGGTTTCTAGCATGACAATTAGGGTGTTTGGCCATCCCATCACCAGAGTAGGTCAGTTCGGGCTGTCTCTCGACCATTGCCAGCAGTCTGTTGTGGGCATATCTTTGTGGATTTCTGTGAGCCTCTCTAGCACTTTGTTTCTTCCTATTCTCATGTGGTCTTCATTTACCATGGTCTCCTATCCTTGTTCTCCCTCTCTGTTCTTGATCCAGCTGGGATCTCCTGCTCCCCTAAGCTCTCTTTCCCTCGACCGTCGTCCTTCATTACCCCCACTCATGTCCAGGCTGTTCATGTAGATGTCATCCTTTTCTCCAACATTGGGTGATCCCCGTGTCTTTCTTGAGGTCCTGTATTCCAGGTAGCCTCCCTGGTGATGTGAGTAGCAGTCCAGTCATCCTTGTTCCACATCTAGTATCCTGTTATGAGTGAGTACATACCATGTTTGTCTTTCTGAGTTTGAGTTACCTCACTCAGGATGATTTTTTCTAGATCCATCCATTTGCCTGCAAACCTCATGATGTCATTGTTTTTCTCTGCTGAGTAGTATTCCATTGTGTATATGTACCACATTTTGTTTATCCATTCTTCAGTTGAAGGGCATCTAGGTTGTTTCTATGTTCTGATTATCACAAACAATGCTGATATGAACATAGCTGAACAAGTGCCCTTGTGGTATGATTGAGCATTCCTTGGGTATATATCCAAGAGTGGTACAGCTGGATCTGGGGGAAGATGGATTCCTAATTTTCTAAGAAAGCGCCTTATTGATTTCCAAAGTGGTTGTACAAGCTTGCATTCCCACCAGCAGTGGAGGAGAGTTCCCCTAGCTCCACATCCTCTCCAGCATAAGGTGTCTTCAGTGTTTTTGATCTTAGCCATTCTGACAGGTGTAAGGTGGTATCTCAGAGTCGTTTTGATTTGCATTTCCCTGATGATTAGGGATGTTGAGCAATTCCTTAAATGTCTTTCAGCCATTTGACTTTCCTCTGTTTAGAATTCTCTGTTTAGTTCTATAGCCCATTTCTTAATTGGACTGTTGTACATTTTGATGTCTAATCTCTTGAGTTCCTTATATATTCTGGATATCAGTCCTCTGTCAGATGTGGGGTTGGTGAAGACCTTTTCCCATTCTGTAGGCTGTCGCTTTGTCTTGTTGACTGTATCCTTTGCTCTACAAAAGCTTCTCAGTTTCAAGAGGTTCCATTGATTGATTGTTTCTCTCAGTGTCTGTGCTACTGGTGTTATATTTAGGAAGTGATCTCCTGTTCCAATGCATTCAAGACTACTTCCTACTTTCTCTTCTAGCAGGTTCAGAGTAGCTGGATTTATGTTCAGGTCCTTGATCCACTGGGACTTAAGTTTTGTGCACGGTGATAGATATGGATCTATTTGCAGCCTTCTACATGTTGATATCCAGTTATGCCAGCACCATTTGTTGAAGATGCTTTCTTTTTTCCATTGTACACTTTTGGCTTCTTTATCAAAAATTATATGTTCATAGGTGTGCAGATTAGTGTCAGGGTCTTCAATTCCATTCCATTGGTCCACATGTCAGTTTTTATGCCAGCACCAAGCTGTTTTTATTACTGTAGCTCTATAGTAGAGCTTGAAGTCAGGGATTGTGATGCCTCCAGATGTTGTTTTATTGTACAGGATTCTTTTGGCTATCCTGGGTTTTTTGTTTTTCCATATGAAGTTGAGTATTATTCTTTCCAGGTCTGTGAAGAATTGTGTTGGTATTTTGATGGGGATTGCATTGAATCTGTAGATTGCTTTTGGTAAGATTGCCATTTTTTCTATGTTAGTCCTGCCTATCCATGAGCATGGGAGATCTTTCCATTTTCTGACATCTTCTTCAATTTCTTTTTTCAGTGACTTGAAGTTCTTGACATATAGTCAAAAACTTTACTTGCTTGGTTAGTGTTACCCCAAGGTATTTTATTTGACCATAATTCTTAATTTTCACAGGATCCCCATAAGACTGCTAGTGCCCTCAACCAGCAGGAAGTAGTATGAGAAGCTACAACCAAATTCCTAAAATACTGTTTATAAATGTTTATTTTTTTTAAAGGGGGTTGGTTATAAATGCAATCTCCTTCTAAAAAAGAAAAGGGAATAATATAGATATTATAGAATTAAAGGGTAGAAATTTAAAGTTAATTTTGTTATAATGTATATGTAGTTCTACTTTTATTTCAGGTATTATGTTTTTGTAACTCATTGTAATAGATAATTAAGAAATACAGATTACTAATTAGACTTCTATGATAGTCAAACTTATAATCATGTTAGTTAAGTTTTCTTGGTATACAAAGATATAATTCAATTAGGTAGGTAATCTTCAAATATTTCAAAGACCTACAGAATATGGCATTTAAAATGTTTTAAAAACTTAGACTTTCAGGACAGTGAGACACATCTGCTCCTGGTAGCATCGATTTACTTCAAAGAGAAAGATGGACATTAAAGACATTCTATATGGAGTTTATCTTCTTCTTGGCAAAAATAGCTATTTGGGCAAGAAACTGCTCTTGCCTGGACTGCTGATAATATGTTATATAAACTTGACATTCAGGACCTATAGGAAGGTGACCCCAGAACTTTGTAAGGTTAGATGGTCCTTCAGGTTCCTGCTTTGAAGAAGAAAGTGCCAGACATTCTATAGGACACAGGGAGAAGCAATTGAGAGACTCTAGGCTTATAGGATGAAGATGGATGTCCCAACATTGCAGAGAAACTTTAGGTGTCTGTCCAGACTGGCCTCAAACTTGTGATCCTCCTGCTTTGAGATTTTTAACTAGAGAGAGACATCTGATTATAAAGGCTGCTAATTTAAACCAATATACATATTTTAAAGGTATCTTGACTTCAAACTCTGGATCTAAGGATATGTTGCTTTGGAAAGGAGGCTCTGCTTATGTTTCCACAGGAAGCAAGAGGCTATGGATTTGTTCTAGGTTAAGATGGATCAGATTTGAACAAGCCAAACCTCCTGAACCCTAACAGATGATACTTATCAACAAAGGTTATACCCAGTCTGCCCAGGACTTGACGATTTTCTGAAAATTTCTCAGGATCCCCATAAGACTACCAGAATCCACAATCACCAGGAAATAGCCTAGAAAACTATGCTCACATTTCTAAAAACTGGATTATGGATATTTGTCTTTGTTTAAAGATTGTTACAAATTGTTTTTGGTCATAGTCAATATCTTTCTAAAGAAAAACAGGGATAGGATATATATATATATATATATATATATATATATATATATATATATATATATATTATAGGATGAAAGGATAGATTATTCAATATACTTTTAAAGAGCAACAACTTGTGTAAAATGTTTTAAATTGCTACAGAGTTTAATTTATTACAAATTTAAAGTTAATTTTCTTATACTGTATATTTATTTCTACTCTTTTTTAAGGTATTATGTTTGTGCAGCTCATTTGAAGTTATAACGTATATTTAAGAAATATAGATTAAAATTAGTCATCCATGACAATCCAACTTATAGTCATGTTAGTTAAGTTTCTAGGTATACATAGATATATTTCACTTAGGTAGATAATCTTCAAACACTTCAAAGACCTACAGAATATGGCATTTAAAATGTTTTAAAAACTTAGACTTTTCTGGACAATGAGACACATCTGTTCCTGGCAGCACCGATTACTTCAAGGAGAAAGATGGGCATTGAAGACATTCCATATGGAGTTTATTTATCTTCTTCTTAGCAAAACAGCCATTTGGGCAAGAGACTGTTCTAGCCTGGACTGCTTGACAAAATGTTGTATAAACTGGACATTCAGGACTCATGGAAAAATGAACACTGAATTTGCCAAAATAAGGCAAAATGGTCCTTTAGCTTCCTGCTTCACAGAGGAGACTGCCAGATATTCTACAGAACACAGAGAGAAGCGACTGACAGACACTAGGCCTATAGGCTGAAGATGGATATGCCAACATTGCAGAGGAACTTTGGGTGACTCTCCAGGCAGGCAGCTTTCTGTCATTCTAGATTTTTGAAGTTGCTTATAATACTCTTGCTCTTTACTTAGGTAATATTATATCCTTCTGGGGTCTTTGATGTTGAAGACTAAATAGTCATAGTTATAATTTATCCTTGGTTATGATAAAATATAAATTAGATATGAAAGTTTAGACTCACAAATATAGGATAGATGATAAATATTTTCTTTAATTTCGCCAAACACAAATAGACCAGATATTGTAACTGTAATTCTTGCTTGATAAGTGGTCTATTATATGTAGTTTTACTATGTTAAAGTTAAAAACCTTCCTTTTTTATTAGATAGAAAAGGGAAAGTGCTGTGGGATGTCTTTCTGTATTCTGTGAATATGTGTTGCTCCCATTGGCTAGTAAATATAGTTCTTTTGTCCTATGGCAAGGCAGCTTAGAGGCAGGCAGGAAATCCAAGCAGAGAGACAGGAGGAAGGCAGGCAAAGATGCCAGCCTGTCACCCAAGGAACAACATGCCAGCAGACTGGTAAAGCCATGAAACATGTGACAAAACATAGATTAATAGAAATGTGTTAATTTAAGATATAAGAGCTAGCTAGCAAGAATCTTGACCCATAGGCCATCCTCATATATAATTAGTATAAGCCTCTGTGTGTTTACTTGGGTCTGAACAGCTGTGGGACTGGGTGGGACACAGGAAAACTTCTGACTACAGACAAGATGTTGATTTACTCTGACATATATATATATATATATATATATATATATATATATATATGTGTGTGTGTGTGTGTGCGTGTATGTGTATGATTTGTGTATATGCGCATTTCACCAAATTATACTAATAGATCGTTTCAAATTAACTCACATTTTGATTAAGCAACAGATTCTCCCATAAATTTAAAAATTAGATATTTTAGTCATGTGATTTGTTTTTGAGATGGGCATTAAATTCATTAGTGATAGGTTGGGGTTAATTTGTCATAGTTATGTACTAGATAGTGACAAAAAATAACTTCATGAAACAATAATTAAGTTATAGTTGCTACATTAGGCTACCAGTTTCCACTGACTGATGAGTAATTGCCAATGCAGCATTTAGGTACTGGACTTTGCTGCTGGAAATGAGCTCTGAACACATTTTTATGTCTATGGAACAGGCAATTTGTGGCCTCCTTCCACACTATAGCACTTCACTATATCTTGGCTCAAGGCCCAGTAGTGTAGTGGAATTCATTAATTTAACACTCATAGGGCCATCTAACGCTGAAATTGGAAGGAGCTTTAGAGGTCAGTTAGTCTGATCTTCGTATCATGTAAGATTTAAATACTTACTGACTAATTTTCTTCAAGGTGGTATGCTGGTAATGACTCTCTTAACCCTCCTTCTGAAATCCGAGATGCATTTATATTCTAATCTGAAAATAATAATGAAGATATATAGAAAACTAAGTTTGATGGACTTATGACTGATGCTTCAAAACTGGCTTAGAGTAGATACATGTGTGATTTAAAAGTTCTGTGCCTCAGTTTTATGTTAAGATTTATCTTAACTTTTATTTATGTATATGTATGTGTGTGTGTGTGTGTGTGTGTGTGTGTTTGTGTGTGTGTGTGTTTGTGTGTGTGTGTTTTCAATATTACATGTGCATGTGGGAGCCTGAGGAGGCTAAAGAAATTTTTTGGATCACTTGGAACTGGACTTCCAGGTAGATAGAAGCCATTCCATGTGGCTACTATGGTTTGGTTCCTCTGCAAGATCAACAAGGCTTCTTAACTGTTCCTCCATTTCTTCAGCCCAAGTTGTTGTTTATTTTTTATCATTTTAAAATAGAACAAAGTGATGATAATATCAAATCAGAGAGGATGTAGAATTCAAAATGGGTAATTTTCAAAGAATATTTCTTGTCAGTATTTACTCCTTGATGAGTGTTATCAGTGTTTTTCAAGCTCACTCAATACTTCCTATTTCTCACAGGTCTTTATTCCAACAATCTATTGGTGTCCAATGTCCTGTGAATCATCTCACCATGTAAAGTGAACATTTGTAAATCTTTCCTTTCTTTGATTTATTGTTTAAAAGTAATATAACAGGTATTGTTCAGTTGGTTTAGCTTGCTAGAAGATATATTTAATACTAAACCAAACCTCAGTGAATCACAAAATATGATATCCTTTATCTTTTATCACATGATTCAGAAGGATTTTGGTCAAGCCGTAATACTATAATATATGTAGCATTTCTACATGTTATATAATAAAAAATGTGTAAATAATGAGTTATTAGTCTAAAACTAATAAATCTATTATTATTACTTACATGACCTTTTATAAATAAAGCTAGACTTGAATGAGTTTCATTGTTAATGAAACAGAAAAACAATGGGGACAGAGTCATCTAGAATTTGTTCATGAATGTGTTGACATTACAGTTCAGTTCTTGATATATTAAAGGTTCTAAATAAATTCTATCAATTTAGTTTTTACTTTTTAAAAATCAAATATGAAACATTAAACAATTGAACATTAGTAGGATATGTGCATGCATGTTTTATCACAGGAAGGGAATTTGTAAAGGAATGATGCAATTTTATTATTATCAGAATGTAAATATTATGACAGCAATGTCTTCATGAAAGCAAACATGCATGTTTTTACAGAAAATTTGCTTAATATTTTTTAAATATTTCTATGCTACAAATGTGTAGATTTTAGTTTCCCAGTTGTTTACTTTTGCTCACCAAGCATCTATTGCTAACCTTTAACATTTCTATGAGAAATTTTTTTAGCAGTGGAAATATTAATGTGTAGATGAATTTCTAAATGGTATTAAATAATAAACACAGAGCTAAATACGGAGATAAAAGCCCAAGAGATCCATGCATTAGCAAAGAGCCAAGACCACCTTATCTTACCACTCACTACCGTCCTTCCTCTGAGAGAGAGATCTTCTTCCTGTGTGTCTTGTGTTTTATTGCTTTTCTGTTCTGCCTTCTCATGGGCTCCAAGCCCAGCCATATGACTTCCTTGTCACTGCTTGTCTATACAGACTTCCTGATCTCTATGGTTGGTACTGGGATTAAAGACTCAAGGGTCACCATGCTTGGCTGTGTCCTTGACTACACAGAAACTCTGCCTGCCATGTGATCGGATTAAGGGTGTGAGCCACCACCACCTGACTTCCATTCCTGGCTCGCTAATGTCCTCTGGTCTCCAGGCAAACTTTATTTATTAGCATACAAATAAAATCACATTTCAGCACAATTAAAATATCACCACTTTAATGGAAAACAGATCAAGAGCGGACAGTACACAGAGTATGTCCCTTCATCAATGACATATTTAATATAACAACCCTTCAAAATCTGAATATGATAGGTTATAAAGATCATAATTTTCTCTTAAAAGTTTTAAAATCAAAATGTTTTTTGAGTCTGAAAGGGACTTTGTTTTGTTTTTAATTAAACTATTACTATATTAATACAAGTACTCTACTTCAGAGCCACACCCTCAGTGTTAGACTGGGACTTTTTTATGATATTTAACTTTATTCTTGATAATTCCATACATGTATACAATGAAATATGATCATATGTACTCTCCTTTCCTTCAGTAACTTCCCCCAAATTTGTGGGTTTTTAATTTTTTTTTCTATAAACCCACCAATTTCAATTAGTGCTACTTGTATGTGTAGACGTAGCAGGACCTCCACTAGAACATTAAAAACACCATGGTAACACCTTCAAAAAAGAATGATTTCTCTCTTCCAGCAGATCTTCAGTAAGCAGTTTGGAAGAACCAGTTCTCCTTCATCTGTTCTGTAATACTAGCTGGCTTGATCTTGTGCTTATTCTCCGTAGGGAGCCACAGTTGCTGTGAGTGCATGAGAACAATAAACATGTCATGGCCATGCATTTTATAGCACTCCCACTCCTCTGGCTCTTATATTTTTCCACCTTCCATTTATGATGTTGCCTGTGCTCTGGTAGTGAGGAGGGGTTGCACATAAAGTGATAATAATGTCCTTTTTGTCTCTGAACACTTGATCTCTTATTCTCTGTACTTTGCTAAATATTCATCTCTGTACTGACTTTTGCCTACCATAAACAGAACCTTCTTTCACATTAATTGAGAATATCCCAGGAATACAAATATTTAGAAGGACATTTGAAAACAGGACCGTTGAACATAATAAAGATGGCAAGTACTACCATAGATTCTATGACCACTATCATATGTAAGCCATAGGGTTTTGAACAGGATTACACACCAGCAAGAAATTTCCTCCTATGGTGAAGGACTTCAGTTCAATCTGAAAGTAGTTGGCTAGTTGCATAAAAATTGTTCCCTGATGCAACATTGTACACATTTTACCTTGGAGGTCACTTATAAAGAGTTGAAAACCAAATAGGAACATTGATCTCCTCCTTACACTTCTGTAATATGAAACATAAAGTTAAGATGTAGCTGAAGTTTCTCTCCAGGTCCTGCCAAGCCCCCACAGTCCCACAGACCACTTATAGAATAATCGCTCATAATCTTGTATTAATTACGAACTATATGGCTTAATGGCTCAGGCTTCTTGCTAGCTAGATCTTACATCTTAAATTAACCCATTTCTATAAATCTATACCCCGCCACATGTCTAACTTGAGAGAGACAACTAGGAAGCTGTTTTTAGCATCTTTTTTCTCATATTTTAGGGGGAAACTCTTACCATATGTTCTGGTGCCATTTGTAGCTGAAGTTTTTTTCAGTGCTGCTTGGCTGTCATGGCCCTCTGGCTGCTTGTACCAAAGTAAACACACAGAGGCTTATATTAATTACAAACTGTATGGCCTAATGGCTCAGGCTTCTTGCTAGCTTAAATTAACCCATTTCTATAAATCTATACCTTGCCACTTGGCTTGTGGCTTACCAGTATCTTTATATCTTGCTTCTCATGGCGGTGGCTGGCATCATCTCCTGACTCAGCCTTCCTGTTCCCAGAATTCTCCTCTCTGCTTATCCCATGTATACTTCCTGTCTGGCTACTAGCCAATCAACATTTTATTTATTAACCAATCAGAGCAACACATGCAGAGATACAGAACATTATCCACAGTATTAAGGCTAAAGATATTTTTGCTGAGTTATTTTTTGAGTAATTTTATTTTCAGTAAGTGATGAGCTGACGGTGGTGATGTTTTCATTTATGTTTCATCTGACTGTTTTATACTTCATACTTCAATACTTTAGAATAATGTATATATATATATATATATATATATATACATTAAAATTTTGTCATAAATTATAAGATGAAAATCATAAGATACCTCCATGTTGTTTATAAACCAGATAAACCAGGTTTTTCACTTTCTTATATTTATACATTTAGTATTGTATTTAACTAAATGTAAATATTGTGAAATACATAGAAATAATGCACTAATCTATATGCATAAGCAATCAAAAATGTATTTGTAGCTCAATAAGATTATAGAAAACAAAAATACTAACAAATTTCAGATTTATTTTCTTTAAATGAAAAAGGATGGAGTTGTTGCTGTTCCTCGTCTTTTCCTATTGACATATAAGTGGATGTTAATACCATGAACTGTTTTATATCACTGTTAGAGATTCCAATAATTTTACCAGCTTATGTTGCCTGTATGCAATTGTCTATCTATATTATTTCTTCTTATATATTAAAATTTGATGTCTAATGTTTGAATTACATTCTGAGTTAACTTAATGTATGATTTCTTAGAACTTTAAGAAAATTATATTTAAATATTTTATAGATTACTTAATGCATTGATATAGTGTTATTGGGAATTGAGCACAATGTTTTGCACAATATATGCAAGTGTTCTGCCACTGAATTACACCTCTAGCTCCCAGAAAATCTTAAGGCTGTGGTGTGTTTTGCTCTTAATTATTTCAAGAGCAGTCTTTGACTGCATTGTTCATATGTAGGCTGTTGCTTTTCATGCTAGAAAGCCTTTCTAGCATCAACATACGTACTCAAATCCTACCTTCAAGATCATTTAGAGTTTCATGCAGTGCTTTGGTTTTTGAATTATGGAAATTATATATATATATATATATATATATATATATATATATATATAATTGTAATAGATACTGTAACTTTCAGTAACATCATGATATCTACAATACTGATTAAGCTCCCTATTTAAAAAATTATTTATTGTGTGTGTCTATGTATGTGTGTATGTGTGTGCCTGAATTGTGTATGTGTACTACATGTGTGCAGATGTCAACATCAGCAAAAAGAAAGCATTAAACACCCTCTGGAACTGGAGTTACAGGTGAGTGTGATCTGCCCAGGACTTGTGTTTCAAACTGAATACACCGAAAGAGCAATAAGCACTTAACTACTGAGCCGTGTCAAGAGCCCCTGAAGAACTCCTCACTTCTATGGAATACTCTGTGTTTATTTGGTTTAACATTGTTTATTTGGTTTAATGAAAATAAAGTAAGGTATATAGGAAGGTTCTAAAGTTCCAAGAAACTTCAGTTTTGTTTTAAGGCTGTATTAGTTGGTACAGCATGTCCACACTTAGCCTTTTCACACTTAACAATACTCTCCAAAGCTTGTTAACCCACACAAGAGGGTTGAAAATTTTACATTGTTTGTTCACTAGCACATTGATTACCATTGGCTTATAATATTAACATGTAAGGTTTGAATTAAGAGCCAAAACAAATCAGAACAAAAACAAAATAAAACAAAGGAGAGATTAATTGAATAAAAAAGAGAATATATGGGATTATTTTGGAGTTTTGGAGAAATTCACTCAGTTACCTGCTGCTATGATGATATCTGAAATACTACAGCAATATAAAAAGAGGCACATTGTCTATCTCCAAATTTGTGCTCTACTATGGCTAATAGGAAACCCTCAAGTTGGCTTGGAGCCCAGTAAGTAAAGTTCTCAGGCAATCCCCCCTTTGAGGGAAACATATAAGGGTACCATCAATGATATTGGGTTTACCTGTTGGGCTAATTTTTTTTTTTTTATAAAAATGAAAGCACTTTGAAATGGAATTACAAAAGAGTAGCATTAAATTGGCTGGCTCAGACTATTTCACTAAAGCTAACAATTATTTGAGTGTGGAAGTCTTTTAGGCTTGAAGCAGCAGAATAATGTTTGCATATGGGTTGTCTTTCTAGTTTGGGAGATTCTAGGATTGCTGTTTTCTGGGAGCTGGTAAAAGGTATGTCACAGCCTAGACATGTTTTGCTATTGTTTTATATTTGCAGTGGTTTTTCTCTTGCTCCACATTGACCAGTGTCACAGAACTCAACATTCTTTCCAAACTGATTGCTATTGTTGTTATAGTTTTATCTCACTTTTGGTAAAACCTCTGTTAGTACCCAATTGGTCTTGAAAAGAATAATGTGAATCTAATAGAGCATGAGCAGACATAGAAAGCTACCTGTAGAAGAAAATTTTCTTGAATCCAGAACTGACCTCCCAAGAGAAATGTTTGACCTTGAAAGAGATATCAGGTCAATATAGACACTCATTTAAGCAGTTCTTAACCAAGCCGGCTTTCTCCACCTCAACCTGATTATGCATACTTTCATGCTCGCTATTATAAAATTCCTGGTTTATCTGACCCAATGGAGAACTTCAGAATAATACAGACTTTTGGTCTCCTACTCTTCTAGAGAAAGATATTTCTCTAGTATCAGTATTAGAATTTCTACAAACTACTCTTATAACAGGAATCCTAAAGTCCTGGTTGGGAGCATCAGGAAGTTGTAAGAAATGAGTGTCTGTTCACTTAAGGATCGCATTTGTAGCTCTCTGTACTCAGAGGAATATTTGTCACCATGCTGCAATCCTCACTGGTGCTTTCTGCTTTGAATTTTCTTCCTTCCAAAAGTAATATTTTATTCTTTCAAAAGTATAATCTTATACTCATTCATATTCACTCCCCCCTCTTCTCTCTCTCTCTCCCTCTCCCTGTCTCCCTGTATCTCTTTCTCCTTATTTAAATACTTAATAAATTATAAATTTAAGAACGTTGCCAGAAAATACAGTATTAACAATTGACCTCTCTACTATCCCAGTAAAAATCTGATTGCATGAGAACATCCTAAGGCCAACAGATCCATCAGAAGTTGGGTTTATAAATGTCAGAGTCAAGAATCACCTCAATAATATTTGTTCTTAAAACTGATATCACAGATTAACAAACCAGATTAAGGAATATTTACCAACATAATTTTTAAGACAGAGTTTCATTATGTAACCCTAGATGGCAAGGAACTCAATTTGTAGTCCAGGCTGGACACCCTCCTATGTGCTAAAATATTAATCACCCCATTTTATTTTCTTATTTTATAAATCACCAATTTAATAATTTGAAGCAATCTATTTAATACTATTTCTACAATAAAATAATTGTATAATAGATATTGCTTCATATAATATAGTAGATGTTGGCTAATGGAAACATTTTAGGGTTCAAACATTTTTACATGTATCTACTTCATTCATAAGGACTATACTATTGGCTCCTACACTTTTACAAGCTGAAGGTTACATATCACAATTTAATGCAGAAATGGGTTTAGCTGATAATGTGTTGGGCTTATGTTATCTCTTTTAGACTGTCAAGGGTTGAGTATCCTCAAGTGTTGAATATTGCTTGTACCACATAATGTAAAAACTACATCTCTCACTATTATTTTTTACTTATGCAAAAGGTAAAGGAGTTTCTCATTCTGAAGGAAAATTCAGTTGTTCTGGTATACAGATCAATTATAATATTTTATTTCATGAAGTTTTATATTATTTCCATTGTATTTGGAAACCTCATCTTGAATGAAATGAGAATGCATGCATTTAAAACCTTGTCAATTTTTTAATATGTTGACTTTGTTTCAAAGCCAATTGATGGTTTTATTAAAATGATCTCAGCTAATTATACAGCAAGCATGCCATTAATTTAAAAAGTCATTATACTTCAAATATTAGCAATCATTAATTACTTTGCACACACTAGCTGTCCAATTTATTTAATTTACATTGCTATTTGACTCACTAATATACTTGACATATTGAAGTTGATTTTTTATATAGTTCAAAATTATAGCCAGTTGAATTAAAGAAAGTTTTAATATCTGAAAGAAATGTTTATTCAAAATCCTTGTAATGAATCAATATGAGAAAAATTGTTTCATACTTTAAATTTCTGAAGGATATAAATTCAAATATGAAAGTTACAGTCTCAATATGACAACACATTCTCTGAATATATGGTAAAATATTTTACATTTGTATATTGGTCTCTGATACACATATGTGGACATTTACATGTCTTTGTAGGTAAATAATATTTGAAGCAAATATATGCAAAGAATGAGAATAATATTTAGGATAGTTCATGTAGAAGAAATAGTAAATTTTAAATGAAAATTTCTTAATTGTATTAATATAATTTAACTTCAACTCACCCCTTCCCTCAAAAAAAATGTGCCAGATATTTAAATTTTTTTTTTTTTGGTTTTTCGAGACAGGGTTTCTCTGTGTAGCTTTGCGCCTTTCCTGGGACTCACTTGGTAGTCCAGGCTGGCCTCGAACTCACAGAGATCCGCCTGGCTCTGCCTCCCGAGTGCTGGGATTAAAGGCGTGCGCCACCACTGCCCAGTGATATTTAACATTCTTAATTCAAGGTTAAATTATAATAAAAGTTATATATAATAAGAAAGTAATATATAAAATATAATGTATAACTGTCTTTGAATATTCATATATTAAAAATATCTACATCAGATATATCCCCATACTAATTATTAAAAAGAATTGATTTTGCAGTATCCACAATATCTTGGTCATATATATGCATGTACACACACACACACACACACTTTGCTTGACTGAGGTAATTCCTCACTAGATTCTAAACCCTACTCTTATCTCCAAAGATAAGTGTAGCTCCCACTCTTCAACAAAGAAACTTCTCCTTTTAGCAAATATAGACCTTCAATGAAAGCCATAACTGGACACAGTGGAAAGATTAACAAATTCGAATGAGCTCATCTCAATCAGATGTTTCTACATTAGTACTCCTGTATCTATGCCTCAGGAAATATCATGGAAGAAGGGGTAGAAAGTGTGTAAGAGTCAGAATGCCAAGAAGTCTACTGTGAAACAACATCTTCTAGATATGCTGCATAAACCAGATGTGAACAGTGGCACTATAGACAGATACGTTAATATGGAAGTAGATTATTTTCTGCAATCCATGATATTAATAGCCCCAGGATGCTGGATAGATTTCTAGTACCAACCATGATTTCCTTCCTGTTAAGTGGCATTAAATCCTATTAGACAGTTATGTGTTGCCTCCAAGATATGTGTGGCACTTACTGCAACTTTATGCATATCTTGCTGTGTTGGTAATTTTGGTTAAGTGTTTCTAGCTTAGCATTCTTAGGTGTGAGTATACAGTATCGAGGAACCAGAAAAATCAAAAAGGGATCATAGGTGGTGGGGTGGGATATTGGGAAGGCAATAGAAGGATTTGGGTGATATGTAGTGGGAAACAGAGAATAATGGGGAGGGGTCTCCAACCATAGTGGCTGGAGGGAGATCAATACAAAATTAGAAGAAGAATTAAGGGACAAATAACACCAAAGCTGTTTGATAAAGCCTCAAGGAATATAATTATTTTATGTTTGCCTAAAATTATGCAGAAAATGTACATATATATGCATATATATGTGTGTGTGTATGTATACATATACATACATATGCCTTTCCCAGTTTTTCTGGGAAATATGGAAATTTACATATATATATATGGAAAGTTAAGCTGACAATGCTCTCACAAGAACCACAGACTAACAAATACACTAGTACCAGGCATGAGAAACCTTTCAAAGGTCAGTGTAGTCCAAGTGACTTCCAAAGCAATACAGATTTTCTACATAACCCTTAGTTGCTTCTCAGGGGTTGAGGGTGGGCTCCTATTGCAGAAGACACTGTACACTTAAGACAGGATAAGAGTGATTCCAGCTGGACCTCACATGGAAACCTCTTACCTTTGGTCTAGCTTCCAAGATTCTAGAAAGTACTATGCCAGATTCCAAGAGAGGGAAACACTTCACAGTCTTGGGTAGCTTCTTAAATACTCAGTAGTGTTTGATTACTAAATGGTCACTGTATCACTTTAACAGCAGTACGTGCCAAGAGCACAACCTACTGACAAGCATGTGCTTTGGGTTCACTGTGTCTGATTTTGTTCTCTGCAGTCACACCTGTTGTTTATATCCACTTGTCAGAAAATTAAAAATGAACATGGATTATTGCCCAAACTCAAAGTAATTGGTAATAACCCTGACAGTGGAAACCTTATGGCAAGAAGGTTAATGAGCCATTTGACTCGCACTTTCCAGGACATAGTCATTTCTCCAGGTTCAATGCATCGCATGACCCTGTAGATGCCCTTTTGACAGACTCAAGAAAGACATACAAAACCAGCATCTTTTAGTACTGATTGTGTCCTTAAACCTATCGAATTGCTATGTTTCAGAACATTTTAAAAGGACTTTATTTTCTCTTTAGACTAATTTATTCTCTAAAAAAGAAAACTACGAGCAAAGAAGATATGTGAGTGCAGGAGAAACAGTCTTCCCCAGTGAAGAGCATATGATTGGTTATCCAACATAGATGGTCAGACCTGGAAATATATATGCAAGTAACACTATAGAAACTGAGCAGGACATATTTATGTTTTAGAAATACACATATTTATGTGTAGTAAAAAATAAAGAAAAAAAAAGACCATGAATTTGCAAAAGAGCAAGGTTGGAGTTAAATGAGAGTTTTGAAGGAAGAAAAGGAAAGGGGAGAAATTTCCTGGATCCTGTGGGAATGACCCTAGTGAGTACTCCCAGTAATGGAGGATGTGGAGTCTGAACTGGTCATCTTTGATTATCAGGTTAAGGCTTCCAGTGGTGGGAATGGGTTACAGTTTGTTAAATTGTTGGCCAAGGATGTCCTATGGAGATCCCTAAACAACCTAGGCTGATGCTATGACAGAACATTACTCTCTGAAAACTGACCACAAGTCTCCATTGCCAAGGACAGCATTTGTGCAAATCATTGAATGCAGAGAGGTCAAGTTGGTGCTTGCATGGAGCCTTCACCTCTATGTTCTATTCTCTTTGTCACAAGAAGGTACTCTGCAGACTATGGGAAGAGAAATCTGTACACCACCACAGGCACAAAGCCCTTTATCTACAATCTGTCTTGCTTTCAAGACATGCTTGAGCAATGGTGTCACAGAACTTGTGGGAGTGGCAAACCAACCTTTGGTTTAATTTGAGGCCCATGCTAGGAGAAGGATCCCATATCCTCCACTGCCAGTGTGACCAGGGACTGGGGATTGGATAGCCCAGAGACCTAGGGTAGATCAAAACATGACTGGCAAAAAAAAGGAGGAGGAGGAGGAGGAGGAGGAGGAGGAGGAGGAGGAGGAGGAGGAGAAGAAGAAGAAGAAGAAGAAGAAGAAGAAGAAGAAGAAGAAGAAGAAGAAGAAGAAGAAGAAAAGAAAAAGAAAATAGAAATCAATACTTATAGATCTATGCTTTGTCCAGTCATCATCAAAGAGAGGCTTCCTCTGGCAGCAGATGGGATTGGTTGCAAAGACCCATAGCACATGTTATGTGGAGGTTTCCATTGGGGCCCTTCCCTTTGGGAACCCTGCAGGAGAATGGGAGGAAAGATTACTTGAGTCACAGGGAATGGAGGACACCAGGAGAACATGGCCCAGGAATCGACTAAGCAGGACTCACATGGGCTTACAGAGACTGGAGCACTAAGCTCCAGGCCTGCATGTGTCTGTACCAAGCCCTCTGCATATATGTTATGGCTACTAGCTTGGTGTTTCTGTGGGACTCCTAACAGTGGGAGCAGATGTACCTCTGACTCATTTTCCTGCTTTGGGACTTTTTTTCTGTTGGGTTGCCTTTTTAGTCTTCATATGAGGGCTTTTGCCTTGTTTTATTGTATCTTGTTTTGTCCTGTATGGCTGTCATCTCTTGGAGGCCTGATCTTTTCTGAAGAAACAGAGGGGGCATGGATCTTGGGAAGAGAGGAAGTGGGGGTAGCTGGGAGGAATGAAAGGAGAGGAAACTCTGTTTGAGAAGTATTGTAGAAGAGAAGAGTCTATTTTCAATAAAAATAAATAAAAAAATGAAAATAAATATATTTTATTCTTTTTTTTTTTTGGTTTTTTTGAGACAGGGTTTCTCTGTGTAGCTTTGCGCCTTTCCTGGAACTCACTTGGTAGCCCAGGCTGGCCTTGAACTCACAGAGATCCACCAGGCTCTGCCTCCCTAGTGCTGGGATTAAAGGCGTGTGCCACAACTGCCCGGCTTTATTCTTATTAAGTAGAAAAAATATATAAAAAGACTAAACCTGCTTAAGTCAGGAATTTCTGTCATATCTTTAGAGATCAACTTATCAGGGAGGGTTTAGTGTCTTCTCATACTTTCATTGGACTCTTAAATAGTGGACTGATGAGTGCTCTGTGCACTTTTGACTTAACAAACTCTCCTTGTTTTTCATATTGGGGAAAAAGGTCAATCATGAACTAAAATCTCAAAACACAGAGACTCTGACCAATTTTAAACTTGTAACTCTTCATTTCCAAATAACCTTGGCACCATGAGTTAATTATCACCTAGTTGGAAGCTCAACAGATCTAGTTGGGCTTTATTGATATCAGATGTAGGGCAATACAGATATCCTAATATATCCTACCCATTGGAGGATACAGCCTTACTTGTAATTAGTCTCCTGCCAGATGGCAGATCACATATCCTTAGATACCTGATGGACTCTGATTAACTGGATAAATGGCAAGGAGAGCTGTTGACTCTGTTACAGACACATACACTATGATAAGCAATGCAGTTCAGTGGTAGAAGATTTCAACATTCCATTTCTGGGCTAGGATGATCTAAATAAAGAACAGAAGTGATGGGTCAGCACATTTTGCCCAAGTGTCAGGCAGTTATCTTAGCATTATATGCTGTGAATTTCAAAGACAGACAATGCACATTTGACAAGCTCTTGGACCATTGCCTAATAGTTTATTCTTTCAAAATAAAATTTATTTTAAGAAACTCTTGCCATTTGTGCTTATTATATAAGTGGAAGTCACCCATACACATCTAAATACTACCAAGACATTTCTTGTTCTCTTTGGAGTTACAAACATTAATGGCAGAAATTCATACAAGCATTCCATTTATCACAAACACTTAGTACTAAGTTCTTAATAAAAGTATTGATTAAAAATACTATCTCCAACACTTTAAATAAGTTCTTGGCAACCAGGCATTATGGAAAGTTTGAAGAATTCCTCAAACCCACTTGAGTAACAAATGGCAAATATCTCTGTGTATTAATTTATTTTGGCCCAGGGATTAATTTCTCTACTCTAGAATCCATGTATGTCTAACAACCCAGATTAAATCTAAAAGTAGTTCACTAATGTCACTGCACATATTTAAAAGAAGATGTATTTTACCTACAAATATAGTGATTAATGTTATATATATATATATATATATATATATCTAATGTTCTTTAATTATATTAATGCTACCACTGTAAATATTATTTTTTAAGTTTTTCTTAGATTTATTTATTTTATTTCATGTGTGTGAACATTTAACTGCATGCATATATGTACAACAGGTACATGCATAGTGTCTGTGGAGGTCAAAAGATGTCATCAGATCATGGATTTTGGTGAACCACCATGTGGGTGCTGGGAACTGAACCCAAGTGCACTGTAAAATACATAAACACTCTTAACTACTCAGTCATCTCTCTACCACCACTCCAATTATTACTTCTTCTCAACCTATGTCCTATACTGATGCCTAATACATTTATTAATTTATTAAGCCCAGAGAATTCTTTACAAGGCTGTCCACTCTATTGATGTAAAACTTATTTTGATTTTTAAATGCTATCCCCCCAAATTATCCTTTAGCTCATTATCTAAGTTCTCTCTCTTCCTACCTCTCTTTTTTATTCCCTAGTTAGTAATTCAGAACCTTTTCCTCAGATAGATCAAAACAGGTTACAGAATACTCCGCTTTGTAAGTAAGGCAAACATTTGGATACACTAATGGAATCAATACCACAATCCCAAAGCCGTGAAAGCAGGTAATCCCTCTTTAGTAATAGCATGTGCTTGAGGAAAATCAATAGACAATGAAAATATCTCGTGTGATGGTGCACACTCTTCTGTTCACTGTAGCTCTGAGTATTTATATTGCTTTGTTAAGCGTAGTTCCAAACCTCCAAAGTATGGCTCTGATTCACTCATCAAGCGAATGCTGGGATCAGAGTTCCAGTAGCCCAACACCATTTGTGGCTTGCTTATCAAACACACAACTACATGTAGAGTCTGGCTAAAAGGTAATAATAGGGTACTAAAACAAAATCTAGATATTCTAATTGGCAAACAACTAACTGAAAACATTGCTCACAGTACCTTCTGAAAGCTGAATTTACGTACAACAGGAAATGCTCTCACCATTTCTGTGGACAGAGTTCAGAGCAATGAGAAGGCTTTCATCTACCATCTCTTAATCGATTCTTTAATTATATTGGCCAATCTAGTTGGGTTTAGTATATATATATATATATATATATATATATATATATATATATATATATATATATATATGTATTAGTACAGATACTAATACCACTTTTGATAACTGTATACATTCACATACATGTAGTTGGAAATTTTCCTGTGTCCTGGCCAGCCGTCAGGACAAATCTCTCCCACTTGCATCCCCCAAGTAAACACACAGAAGCTTTTATCAATTATAACGGCTTGTTCAGGCTTATTACTGACTAGCTCTTACACTTAAATAGTTCTTAAGTGGAAGAAGTCAGCCCCAGCCACCCAGGGCACTCTCAAGGCTGTAGGATCTCCCAATTCACTCTGGGGGCACTGCACAGCACCCTCGATGGGAACAGAAGCCCCTTTGCTTTGTGCACCACCAAGAACCCATAGTTCTTATTTATGTTTAGCCATGTGGCTTGGTACCTTTTGTCTGTTCTGCCTTGTCATCTTGCTTCTTCTGTGTCTGGCTGGTAACTCCTGACTCAGCCTTCCTCTTCCCAGAATTCTCTTTGTCTGCTTATCCCACCTGTATTTCTTGCCTGGCTACTAGCCAATCAGAATTTTATTTATCAATCAATCAGAGAAGCACACATTCACAGCATACAGAATGACATTCTACAGCACATACATAAGGATAGAAACAATGGGCCAAATATTCATCAAAATGACAAACAAATAAAAATAAATAAATAGAAAAGCCTGACCTAAGAGATGTCTTCATATCAAACTCCCTGTCTTGGAACTGTGTTCAACTTCTACAAATAGTCCAAACTCATTATAGTTAAATAAGAATTTATAATTAATGATTTGCATCAACTCACCTAAGTATTAATTTATGAAGGATAATCCATTCCAATGTTCCTGAATATTTCTTTTTGGTCTAGGAATTCGCTACTGGAGATGATGTTGCTCCTGACCCAGAAACCTCTTTTTATGTTTATGTCAGAGTCTCTCCAGACATTGTGAATACCACAGTTACACAGAAGGCCACTTGTGTACAGTAATCTGGGTTTGCTTTGCCTCTGACTTTGGGCACTTGGGTGCATACAGTAGAGCTCATTCATTGATTAGCCTACAATCTTAGGATACTTGCTGTTTTCTAAATTATATACTTCTCTACTCTGTACCTAAAAAGAAATATAGAAAAATTACTTACTGAAAAAAAAAGTTAATGAAAATTACTAGCTCCCACCCAACCCATGAACTGTCTCGGCCTATAATGTTTGTTTAAACAGTGGTGCACAAAGCAAAGGAGCTTCTATTCCCATCGAGGGTGCTGTGCAGCGCCCCCAGAGTGAACTGGGAGATTCTACAGCCTTGAGAGTGCCCTGGGTGGCTGTGGCTGACTTCCTCCTTCCACAGACCCAGATATAGCTGCCTAGCACCATGCTAGTGCTCATTCCATCCAGATCTTTATTGTGGAAGAGACCGCATCAGGTAAGTGCAGCCCTCTGTCCATCAAGCAGTTCCACAAGTCCAAGATCAAGTTCCTCTTGATGTTCCACTTCATGTTGCAGTGCTAGTGTGAGTCATGCTTCAACACAAGAGGCACTAAAACCTTTTCCAGACCCAGAGAGCTGCTGAATGAAACCCCAAAGAGTTCTAAAACAACAAATAAGAAAAATTACTGCCTATAGCCTTTTTGAGAGCTTCCTAGAAAGAAAACCATTACCTACAACTTTCTACTATTCCATCCTTTCAACATGATCTCCATTCTTAGTCTCCAGCTGCCATAATCACAACTGTACCTCCTTGTCTGTTACAATAGTTCCAATCATTACAGTCCTACATACATCTTACTGGTAAACTATCACATTACTCTGCCTAACATCTTAATTTCTGTACCTACCTTTTTTGTCCTAGAAATATAGGATTTCATTGTTATAAAAGATGTGTCACTCACATTTTGAACATAGTTTAGAACTTCATGAAGAAGCTGTTAGTCTAATTTTTTTTCTAGTTAATGCCTTATATAAGGGAATGTGATAATTGCTGGTTTCAGAGGATCCCTTATTTATTTCTAATTGTTCATATCTTTCCATTTTCATTAGAAATATTTAGTGTGTGTGTGTGTGTGTGTGTGTGTGTGTGTGTTTGTGAGTGTGTGTGAAAGGTACATTTTGGTGCTTGCACACATGCAGACAATGAGAGGACAATCTTGGTTGTTATTTATTAGACACTATCCACCTTTGGATTTTGAGGCAGTGTATCTCACTTGCTTAGGAGTCTTCAAGTAGACTAGGCAAGTTGGCAATTGAGTTCCAGGAACTTGCCAGTTCCTACCTCTTTCCCTTCTCAATACTGGAATTGCAAATGTGAGCTACCATACTTGGCATTTTTAATGTGGGCTCTGGAGATGAAACTCAGTTCCTTGTTGCTGAGAAAAAAAGTACTTTACAAAATGAACTATTTTCTCAGCCTTCATTAGAAAATGTTTCTTTCCTGGTATAGAAAAAAAGTTTCCCATTAATAATCATATACTAAATTCAGGTCACCCAAGGATTAAAAGAGTTTATAACTTATAGCAAAACATAAAGAAAATGATTCTAGTATAGTTGGACTTAATAATAATTTCATTGCTGTTTTAACCAACTTTTGAAGTTCAGTTACCATTGAAAAGCTATTTAAATTGACTTATTTATTTATTTATTTATTTATTTATTTATTTATTTATTGGTTTTTTGAGACAGGGTTTCTCTGTGTAGCTTTGCACCTGTCACTCTGTAGCCCAGGCTGGCCTCAAACTCACAGAGATCTGCCTGGCTCTGGCCCCAAGTGCTGGGATTAAAGGCATGTGCCACCACCACTCGGCCCATTTAATTTTCTTAATAGGCTCTCTCCCAGGGGCCAAGCCCCTATGCAACCACTTTCATTCTCTTAGGGATTAATGCCCAGTAGTCCTTATACTACTGTGCCTAGTAGGTCAGAAAAATTGGTCAAGTTATTCAACTCAAAGGGAGTTCAGAGAACTTAGTTTACTGAGAAAAGAATTTATCAGTACACTTTTATGTACAGAACTGTATGCTGTGATTGTGCCCCATAGTGCAATGATCTGTGTGACTTTGCTCTACAGTCCCTTAAATTTTAGAAATATTAGTAGCCCAATATAATGCCTTCCATGTCTCCAAGTATCAGTGTGTGATATACTACCATGGAAAGGTTCTTTTGGGTAGGGGATATGGCTTAGTGATACTTTGCTTTTGTAGTGCCTATGAAACTTAGTGTTGATTTTTACTACATTTTAAACCACAATAGGTTCTAATATCATTTTGAAAATGATATTAGACCAACTTAAAAGAACAAAATAATTCATATTTTTAATTAAAGGTTAAAGAAAAACAATATTGAAACATGTCAAAGTTTTTTTTTTTGTCACTGATCAAACTATATAAATCAATATATCATGAGTTGTTTATAGCTGAAGTTTTCTTTAGTGCCACCCAGGCCTGCAGCCACTCAGACCGAAATAAACACATAGAGGCTTATATTAATTATGAACAGAAGCAACTTTTTTTTTTTTTTTTTTTAGAAAAGAAGGAGTGAGCCAATTCCATCTCCAAAGCCAGCTTGGTATATTTGGGAATTTGGGCATATTGGTTAATAAATAAAATGCTGATTGGCAGGTAGCCAGGCAGGAAGTATAGGCCAGACAAGTAGAGAAGAGAATTCTGTAATAGGAAGGCTGAGTCAAGAGATACCACCTTACTGTCTAGGGAGCAGCATATAATAGGCACACAGGTAAAGCCACAGAACACCCGGCAACATATAGATTAACAAAAATGGGCTGAGTTTAAATGTAAGAGCTAGTCAACGATAGGCCTGAGCTAATGGCTGAACAGTTTTAATTAATCTGAGCCTCTGTGTGTTTACTTGGGTCCAAGTGGCTGCAGGACTGGCAGGTGAGGAAGATTTGTCCTGACCAAGGGCCAGGTGGGACACAAAAATCTTCAGCTACATTTGCCACTCTCTACACCTGTCTGACTCATGAAATATTAGAATAAGAATTAATTTGAAACCATAAATTTCCTGATTTTTAAGGTAGAATATAAATGATTTTCATTTAATTTTAAAAGGGCTAATTAAGCAAAGTAACTCTAGGATGACAATAATTTCTATCTATAAAAACAACTAAATAGTTGTAAGTTTATTAAACTTTGGAGAATATTAAATACATCTAGATCATTTAGTTAGTGACTTTTACTAACATCTTTTAAAAGAGATATATAATCTTTATGGGAGACTTTTGATGTATTTTATTTTGAACATTTATTGTGTTGTTCCTAAGCTGTATACACATTTTTGCTTTTGTACATAAATAAAAGAAGTTCATGCATTATATTTCTATATACGTATTTCCATATACAAGTAAAGTATAAGGATTTAGATTTCAATAATGCTTGTTCTGTTGATATCGTCTCTTATGTTGGACATGGTTAAATGCTGGTAACATCACATGGTACAAGGATGAGAGAGTGATTTCTAAGTTATCTTTTATCAATGCACTATTTCCATTCATAAGGGCTTTTATAAATATATTAGTTACAATTCACTGATGTAACTCTTTACTCAATTGTTTTTTGTTGTGTTTTCAGTAGGCCTATGTATTAGAATACTTGGTTTCCAGGTATGCATTTTGGGAAGATTGTGAAATGTTTGAGAAGTAAACTCTTGTTGGAGGAATTAAGTTACTAGGGGTGGGCCTTGAGAATATGAGAAGAGTAATCACAGGACCTATGTGAGCATCAGGTTTAAGTTTACAAATGGTTTTCTCCTGCTGAGTGACAGCAGAGACTTTAATAATGAATGCTCAAGTGCATTTACTTGCATTTTCCAGTTAGCATTTGTCTTTTCAAATGTGTCATACAGTGTTAGCCCATGCTTCATTATTAATATTTACCAAGAAACATTCTTTCTGTGGAAAGAGATTAATGTGAGAAATAACACATTATATTTTTAATCCATCATTAGAAATCCTGGCTGCTTCATTCAAAACCATGCTCATATATATTATGTGTACATGTGTACGTTAATATACTGAACATAGGGATAAAGGTCTCTAAACTTTGTTTTAAATATGTTTCAGTAGTAAGATTACTTACTACTTTAGCTAAAAGAACATTCAGACCTTATTCTCAATACTACAATTTTGAATCCAACCTATCCATTTTTACTTTTGAATCCAATTTTGGTTTGGGGCCATATTAAATGACTACAAAGTTGTTCTGTAATATAAAACTAGTCTTTGTAGTCTGAAACCAGTGTAGTACCAATAAGGATATATATATATATATATATATATATATATATATATATATATATATATGTGTGTGTGTGTGTGTGTGTGTGAGTGTATGTTACATAATAGATACACAAATGCTATGTAAGTGACAGTGTAGGTAACATTTTTTTTTCTCTTGGGTTGCATTATTCTATTTCTTTAGATATGATGTTATACTATAGAATTAAAGGTTACTCTTATTAATTTTGTCTTTAAGGGAGTAAATCCAATTATTAAGATTTTTCCCTTTATAGAGTAGTTCTTTTTTTTTTTTTGTTCAGTATGATCAAAGATGTCTTTATAAAGGTTTTCACGACTTCATTCTAAATGTACAGAATAAAAAGCGGTGTACTCATTTGTGAGACATCAACCAGATTTTCCTTATACTGTCTCAAAATTTAAAGATCAATTTCCCCAGAGGGTGTGCAATGCATCATAACATGGTCTTTTTGAGGGTGGGAAAGGAAGGCATAGTAAATTGTTCCATGATAGACATGCAAGACTGCTTTCCAATATATATATATAACATATACATTTGATGACTTAGAAAAAACAATCATTTGTGACAAGCCTAAAAAGCCTGTCATATTTAACATACTTTAGAATGTTTGGGGGGCAGGGGTTCTCCAGTTGTACCATGTGGCCCTTGAACGTTAACAGAAGGCCAATTTTGGTTGAGTCTGCAGCAGAGTATCACATCCACCCTAAGGAAATACAATGTGGATTGAACGGAGGGTGGAGACCTTACCTTAACACATAATGGAAAAGGATGTCAGTGTAAAATATGGACTAAACTGCTTCAAGAAGAATGCTTTAAAATCAATATAGGCTGGAAGAGGGGATCTTCCTTTCTGGTTGGAGCCTTCCCAATGTAAGACAGGACCCCTCCACGCTAACTTCTGCAAAGAAAAACTTTCTCTCCTTATTTAGTTTTCTCCTCTGAGTTGAAGCGCTGCTGGATTCGTTTGGCATAACTTTGTGCCATGGAGTTAATAATAGACAAGATAAAGTAACACACCATCACGAAGACCAGCTTCTCAAACATCCAGGACAACCAGTTTTCTCCCTGCAGGGTGCCCACTTTGCTTCGGTGGTGGAGCTTCTGGCGCTGTGCCTCCAGGTACTCCTGAAAAGGCTTCTGCAGAGACGGACCTATGCTGGGGACAGCTCCAATGAAAGCCACCATCTGTTCCACGATGCGCTTGATGAAAGTTATTATAACAAAGATTTTCTGGATATGCATTTTAATGATTGCTTTTCCAATCAGGGTTGGACCAAAGAAGGTCCAAAACGGTACAAGGAAGTGCCCACATGTTATTCCAGCCAGGTCAAACAGGGGATTTGGAATAGAAGCACAGGCCAGAATTCCAAAAAATCCAACTTTCTGTACTAGGTTTTGAACTGCCAGTTTTGCCCGTGATGCAGTCTTGTGCACCCCCTGCTGTTCCAGCATCTCTTCAAATTCCTGATACTTTTCATCATCTGGTTCAGTACCTGAGAGGCAAGCCGCCCTGGCCATGAAATATGGAGGTAGGTCTCCAATGGCTGTACCAATATCCCACATGCTGGCCTCAATTCTAACTTTTGAGATGATACTCCACAAAGAAACGGCTCCTTCAATGCCTTCTTCATGTGGACAGATAATCTTGTCAGGATAGGGTGGCTCAGGGAAATTAACCGAATTGCATTCGTAAGCAGCTAATGTGACTGAAGCTATATGTGGCCCCAGATAAAGCAGGAAGGTGTGCAATCCTGTTCCAAGTCCAACAGAGGACAAAATCCCCAAGCCTATCCAGTAGGCATACAAAAGAAACTGCTTCTCTAACCGCTGCACATACTGTTGGTGCGTTCCTTCCACATAATATGTAGCGATAAGCACAGCAAGCAGCAGTAAAAAAGACACCACGTTGCTATGAGGATGCCACAATTTTGAGGTCCATTCCTTCAAAACTACAAGAGTTTCCAGAGAAAAATACTGCAAGGTAATGAGCGGCTGTCTCCACAGGACAATATTATGTCTTTCTTCCTGATCCCTTCTCTTCATTTCATGTACTGAAGAGGGGTCTGGAAAACTCCCATTATGCTGCTCCTTACTCATTGCTACACGTCTCTGGTCACAGTTTTTTCCATTTTCTGCCATTTCATAGATCAGTAACTCTGGAGGAGCCTTCACCGCTTCTGTGGTCCTCTTCAGCAAGAGGCCTCGAGTAGTTCTAGTTCAATCTTTTATACCTTTCTGCAAAATAAATACACTAGCAAATATTGATGACATTTAAATATTTGTTTTATTTTTATTTGTGAGTATGTATGTGTGTATGTGTATATGTGAGAGAGACAGAGAGACAGAAAGAGAGAAAATGGGCAAGTGAGTGCAAGTGTTTCTGAAGACCAAGTTAATACAATCCCCTGGAGCTATAATTACAAGTGGTTTTGAGCTGCCCTTCCTGGGTGATTGAAACCCAAGTCTCAATCTCTTTAAGAGCAGTACACTCTCTTAATCACTGAGCTTTCTCTCCAACTCCTAAGGTTAATGACTTCTGCATGAGGGAACAGCACAGGAAGTTAATTCTAATTTCTTTCCATTAAAAATCCCTAAATGTGCAGTCTCACATTGTTAGTAGTTAAGACATTGTCATATTCTGATGCCAAGCATTTTCTAGAAATTCACCTCATCACTACTGTTAAGTAGCAATTTCCTTGTTATTGTCTAAGGATCAAGAAAGGTGTATTTGAGAATTAAATATAATTCTGCTAAACTTTTCCATTTTACTTAATCTCACACTCTCAGACCTCTTTTGACTTGGTTGTGTTTTTTTATTCCTATTTCTTTCAAATACAGTGTTTCTTGCTCTCAAGGTCTATATTCCTGCAGCTGCTAGGTCATTGATATCAAAAACATCAGAGATAAGGGAGTTTTAACTTCTAAGATTTTAAAATTTAATAACATTTTTAATTTTTTAAGGCTTTTAAAATTTATGTATCTGAGTATATGATGCTGAGCAGAGAGCACCATGCAGCTCTTTCATGTACAGTCTCCAAATGTCATTTCAGAATGAGCTTCAAATCTTTGAAGTCTTTATTAGGATTTTTGGCTTCCTGTTCTTTGAAAATTGCTAAAATAGAACTTGAGAAATCTATCATTTTGCTCTTTTACTTTGTTTTAAAACATACCTTAGAGTTTCGATTGGACAATTATTGATTGGTTTCTGGTATAAGTAAGATTCAAGTGCGCTGTTTGTTTCTTATAATCTTACTTCATTTGAATTCTATTTTATAAGATTTCTTAACAGAATTTTTTTAAAATTTTCATTAATAGGTGTTTAAATTATTTTTTGTTGTTTGTTTGTTTTGTTATTTGAAACAGAGTTACTCTGTATAGCCTTGGTTGTCTTGGAACTTGCTCTGAAGAACAGGGTGCCCTCTAACTTGGAGAGCCATCTGCCTCTGCTTCCTGAGTAAATTTAGTTTAGTGTCTAACTTTTGACAGATTTTTTTTTAAGTTTCCAACATACATTTGTGTTTAAATTTGTTTTGTGTATTTATGTATTCATTCAAAATTTTGTGTTGCTAAGGATTGACCCAGTAAATTGGGCATGCTAGCTAAGTACCTTACTTCTGAGCTACATTCCCAATTTATTCATTTATTCATTTATTTATTTATTTACTTACTTACTTACTTACTTACTTACTTACTTACTTACTTATTGGTATTATTTTAAAGTATTATAAACTGGTTTTACTCATCTGAGAGTTTAATTCATTTTTATTTATAGGCCATTGAAACAATTGGTTTCCATGTAGAATTGTATAGTTAGTCTTCTATTTTTTTGACTTTTTCTGTTTCTTGGCTTAACTTTGAACTCTATTCAGTGCATGTCAACCTCGTTTGATAAAGCTCTTAAAATTATTAATATTAGTTTTTATACATTTTATTCATGATTTTATTTCCCTGGTGTCCTTTAAAAATAGTATTGCAGTATTTCTTATTCACCATAATTTTTAGCAACACATTTCTTGATGCTGTTTGCAGTATGATATTTTACTTTTACTAATATTTATAAAATAAATGTCTCCATTTCCTGTTACTTTTCATTTTAACTGTCAGTACATTTTTAAAAATAAGAAAATCTACTTCATAACACTGTATTATTTAGGTTTTTCCAAATGAAAAATAACTCATAAACAGGGATTTATTACCATAATTTACAGGCAGTGGTCTTGCTAGTCCAACAATGGCTATCCCTTGACAGAAAGGTCAAGGATCCATTAGTTGTTCAGTCCGCAAGGAAGGATGTCTCAGCTGATCTTCAGACTATATTGGAAAGCCAGAGAAGTAGCTTTAATTACCAGTGAAGGAATACCTCAGTAGCAGGATAAACAGATGATAAACTTGCAGTGAGAGTGAGGGCAAGCCATAGGGGAGAAAAAAAAATCAACAAGGTCTCCTACTTCCATGTTCCAGATTTAGGATAGGTTTTCCCACCTTAAATGATCCTGTCAAGAAAACCCCTCTTAGTATGCCCAGCTACTTGCCTTTTAGTTGATTTAAGCTATAGTTAAGATGACAACCAATGGAATAATCTTGATAAACCATTACAAGTTCACCCTTGTCACCTTGTCATCTTGATGAACTGCCACATCTCCTTATGTCATGTTTAACTGATAAATGAAAACAATAATAACATTAATCAAAAATTTTTAAATGAACTACAGACTTGCCTACAGGCAAATTTTATGAAGATATTTTCTCAACTGAGACTGATTTTTCTCAAGTGACTCTAGTTTGTGTCAAGATATCATAAAACAAATCATAGCTCACGACTACATGGGCAGCACAAGTTAGACTCAAAGGGAAAAGAAAGGGGAGAAAAGGGAAAAGATGAAATCAAGTCTCTCTAGTAACATGACGATAAATCTAAAGTGAGCTGTAGAGAAAAAGCTGAAGTTGTGAAATCTAGCCACTGTAAGTTATAGGCTAGAGAGTGAAGCCATAGAGAGGGGTCCAGCTGTAGAGGTGAAATTTCAGGGTCAGGTTCAGATGAAGGAATAGGCCAATAGATGTTTATCAGGTCCAGACAGATGAGTGGGAAAAAAAGAAAATTTTAGTTAAACAGGAAACATCAGAAGTGAGACCAATCTGAGCTGAAACCTCAGGGAGGTTTATGATTTATCCTTTGAGAACACATGGTACTCAAAATCCAGGCCTCTGAATGCCTTCAGCATCACATTACCAGATTTCCACTTCTTTGTGGGGTGCACAGGGTGGAGATATGCAATTTTCTTTGTCTGTAATGTCTGGTTTGCCTTGGGCCATGTCACATCCTTCATATGATTTTAATACACTGATGTCCCCACCAGTCTCAATTCATCCTGACAGATTACAGGGTGGGACATTTTTTACTTCCTAGAAGTAATTTTTAAGTCTTTATTGTCAGAGAGATGGTGCTATTTTCATACCCACCAGCTGTACAGTCATCTTCCATCCTCAAAATATAGTCAAACTCGATTTTTAAGAGGACTCTCTTGCCCAGCGGTGATGGTTCATGCCTTTAATCCCAGCACCCGGGAGGCAGAGGCAGGAGGATCTCATGTGAGTTCCAGGCCAGCCTGGCCCACAGAGTGAGTTCCAGGCAGCCAGGGCTGTTACACAGAGAAACCCTGTCTCTAAAACAATACAATAAAATAAGAGGACTCTCTCAAGGTTGGGCAAAGTTTAAAGAGAAACATTGTTTTACATAACATGGAGTAACTTCCAGTTTAACCTGATCACAACACTCCACTCTCTAAAAGGAATATTCACAATGAGTCATTAAATCAGGCTTTCTTCTGGATTATACAGGAACCCAGGCTTTGAATCTAAAGTTGCCAGTAACATTAGGAATATGTTTGGGACATTATGATAGCCTTTGAATATACTTTTCTAAAGAATGCTTGAAAAATATCAGATGTCAAGATTTGAGTGTGATTAGAAAACATTCTTTTGGCCAGTTATAATTCAAAGTGGTATTACTGTTTTCCAATATTTTTAATAACATGAGAAAATAAAAATTAATTTTGATAAAAATCAATTACTTTTCATCACATCTATTTTTCTGAGATTCAAATATATTCATTCATTCATTCATTGAGTGGCAGATTAGCTCCACGACATTATATGATTTAACTCATCTTAATTTTCTTCATTCTACCAAAAGGTGGTCAGCCATGAAAATCTACACATGAGGAATATACAGAGTGAGCAGGCTGTATTTATTTGTGTTTATATTTTAAGAGTTGACCATTTAGTATTGGATAATAAATTGGTGTGAAGGGAGTAAGCAACAGAATTACCTCTTTTAAGGATATAAATCTCCTATGAAAGGACAGATACAGATAGGCAAAAGAGAGAAAGCTAGACTTAGAAGGATTCTTTGAGATACATCAAAGGTTGATTCCTGATAAAGTGTGCTATTTTCAAAAATTTATTTTAAAGTTTTCGTTCTTTAACTCTTTTTAATCTGCTTTTTTATGTGATTTTTTTTTTTTGAAAGAATGGTATCTGAATTGTATCTCTAGCCCTGGGTAGAGAGATGGTTTTCTGAGCTGCCAAGAAGATAACACATCACTGTACGACAGGAAGCCTTCTGGTAAAGAACAAGCTATGACCTTGTCCCATCATCAAATGTTAATCCAAATGGAAATGTCAATCATCTGGACAGAAAATAGTCCCTCAGGAAAGTTGCCTGTCCCTGAAAAATTTAAGAAATAGTATAAAATCTCTCTATATGTCTAGGTTGGTTCAATGGTCACTTTGTTCCTTGACCATTCTTATCCACTAAAAATATTATTTAAAACAAATCTCTGAATATTGTTGACCATCACATCCTGACAGTGTTTTCTTCTGTAATGGCCACTTTGGTCATTGTATAAGAGTGTCTCATGTTGTTCTATAATAAACCCTATCTTTCCTATTTCTCTGTCCCTTCTGAATTTATTTACTAGCTATCATAAGGACCTGGAAGCTAAGGGAAAGGCATTGCAAACACTTGAAGTGCTGAGAAATAGTTGGACCATGAGGTGTTCCTGTATCTGTTATTTAGCATATTTTTCTTGTTAATAAAATTCAAAAATTCAAAAAGTCTTAATGATTTGTATTTTTCTCTCACAAATATTTAATAATAGATCAGGGACATCTCTGTGGGTTATCATTCTATTTGTAATAATTATATTATTGTCAACTGTTGAAGTACAGCTTTTTTTTTCTGGGAAAACAAGGCCATTAGTACCTTGGAGCAGCAATAAACTTTATCATTAGCTATAAAAGTAAAATGAGCAAAAGACCACATTGATGGCTAGAACTCTATTAAAACCCATGCATATGTCAATATCCCCTAAGAGGAGGAGAGAGTGGAAGGGTAACAGTACATCACATATGGTTTTTTCCCACGAGTACTTCTTGCCTCTCAGATGTGAAATTGCAGAGTATATACAAGTTAGAAGGCTAACAAAAGTGAAGGGCCTTTTAGTCACATATGCTCTTAATCACTCACACTTCTGTAAGTTTCCCATTAAGTATGTACATACCACTGTTCTCAAGAAACTTTTGACATGTCCTTTGTGTATATTCATGGGGAAATAGACATTTGCTCATTTCTCACCAGGAAAAGTATCATTAGATCATACAATACTAAAGTGATCCAGTTTTTAAAATAAGTTCTATAGGTTCAAGGACAAATGTTATATCAATTGAACCCTAATAATCTACTTAAGATTAGTAGATGTTGCATTAAATAAAAAAGTCAGTGAATTGGGTGGTGGGGAGATTCTAGGGGGAGTTGTAAGAGGGGAAACCATGAAAAAATCAATTTATTATATGATTTTTTCAATAAAATAAATACACAAATAATAGTACAAACATTTTAAGAATTTAGAGAGAATCTCACTACCTTCACAAAAGTTTTGTTTTAATTTAAATTGCCCTGAAAATAACACTAAACAATAATTTTAAGTAATGTAGTCAAAATAAAGATATATCGCATACCATTTTAAAATTAAGGTAGAACATAATCTCCTGCTAAAATTATTTAGTAAGGGTTAGCAAAGTGGCTTAGCTCATCTAAGTGCTTGTATGAAGGCTGATGACCTGAGCTCAATACCTGGACACCACAATATGGTAAGAGAGGAGCAAATTAAGAGCATTGTCCTCTGAAATCCGCAAGCCTGCCATGACATGTACACGTCAGCCCATACAGATGCACACATAACACAGAATTAAAAAATGAATAACAAATGTTACTCATTAATTCTTCATTGGATAATTGATTTTGCTAGGTTTTGAGGGAGGCATCATACTTATATACAAGGAAATGATACTGTACTGAGGAAATAAAACACCTAGGGAGTATAAGAAGGCAACTCTAAACAATTGTAGCTTTTGGATAGTAGGAGAAAAAGAGCACCAATAAATGAGGCTAGTGGACATATTTAACAAACGTCTTAACTGTATTTTTAGTATGTGATGGTTAATATTCATTTTTAATTTGAAGGAATGTAGAATCACCATGGAGCCTTACCTTTGGGCTTGTCTGTGAAAGAGATTCTATATCGAATTAATTAGGTAGAAAGTCTCACCTTAAATATGCATAGCACCATTTCATGAGGTGGGGCTTTGAGTGAATAAAAAGAAGTTAATTGTATATAGAATTTGTCTCTCTCTGCCTTCAGACCATGTCTGCAATGTATGCTATTGTGTTATTTTCCTTTCCACATGCCTTACCTGCCATGATGGACTGTAACCTCAAACTTCGAGACCAAATATACAACTCCTTCCTTAAACTTATTTTGTTACTGTAATGAGAAATAAAAATGCTTCATAAATTTGTAGGCAGGGGTGTGACAATTGTGATAAATGTGAAGAGTTGAGTGGCATGTCTTAGGAATAGGCTTACATGAAGAGTATAGAAGAGTTTATAAATTTGGGCTAGAAAAAACATTGGGATCTGTAAGCAAAAGGCTTAATAGGCCATTCTAGTGGAAGTTCGGAAGACCAGGATGCTAAGGGAAACATGGACAGTGGAGGCCTGGTTTTGAGGGCTTTGAAGAGAGCAAGGACTCCACCTAAAAATGGGTTCAAAGTCAGGCATGCTATATTCGAACAAAGAATCTGGAAATATTCTGCCATTCTGTATTCTGAAAACTTGAGTAATGTTGAACTTAAAAATAATAAATAAATGATTTCAAGACTGGATGTTATATATGCTGTGCCATAGTGTGGATATCACTCTGTACTCTGTGAGTGTGTTGCTCTGATTGGTTAATAAATAAGTGCTGATTGGCCAGTAGTCAGGCAGGAGGTATAGGCAGGACAAGCAGAGAAAAGGACTCTGGGAAGAGGAAGGCTGAGTCAGGAGTTGCCAGCCAGACACAGAGGAAGCAAGATGTGAAGGCATAACTGAGAAAAGTTACTAAGCCACATGGCTAAGCATAAATAAATATTATGGGTTAGTTTAAATGTAAGAGCTAGTCAGTGGTAGGCCTGAGCTAATGGCCAAGCAGTTTTAATTAATATGAGCCTCTATGTGTTTACTTGAGTCCTAGCACCTGCAGGACTGGTGGGTGAGAGAGATTTGTCCTGACCATGGGCTGGGTGGAACACAGGAAAACTTCAGCTACGATAGTTACTTCTCGTTAGACATAAAAAGCGGTGGGAAAAAATGATGTAAAGTGTTCAATGTGGTGAGGAAAAGAGTGGGAGGGAATTTCAAGCTACGTATAAAAAGGTTACAAGCACAGCTAATTGTTAAGGTGATCAGTGGCATTTAAAAGAATTCTGGGTCCAAACAACCATGAATGGAACATGTAAAATCATAGGGCAAAATAAATCTTTCATCACCAATAGAAAGAAAAAAAGAGAAAAAGAGAGAGAGAGAAAGAAAGAAAAAATGAGGGAGTGAGTGAGAGAAAAAGAGAGAGAGAGGAGAGAGAGAGAGAGAGAGAGAGAGAGAGAGAGAGAGAGAGAGAGAGAGAGAGAGAGAGAGAGAGACTGGTACTTTGCACTGGAACAACAGATAAGACACTCCAAGGATAAGGTGCACCTGAAGTCTCCCTGTTATGAAAATGCAAATTCATTCTCAAAGGGAGAGACTAAAATGACAACACCAATATGGTGTCTTCCTTCTCAAAGGCTGCTTAGGATAGTGTCTCCCCAGTGTCAGCACACAATCTGGTATAACTGTAGCCCAAGTGTACCAGGGACTAGCTGACACTGTCTGCCAAGCCTAACAACAGCATCCACATGGGTACTGATTTTTCATGTGTAAAAGACACATGGTTTACAGCATTATGGAGCCTTACAATATATGGTAGGTCCAGAGTTCATCTTTAAAAAAGCCCTGGGAGGACATTATATAAAACTATGAAGGTGAAACCTAAGTTACCATGAGAATACCAGTATGTTGGAGATGTCAGAATCATAGGATGTTCACTGAATGTATGAAGTGAGGTTGGCCCAAGGGAGAGGCAATGCATGTTCCCGGCAGTATGCTGGATATGTGGCACGACTTAATCCTTTTTGTATCCAGATAAATCCATCACAGGCTCCAGAGGCTGGACATGGAAATGTTGGATGTTCTTCACCCTGCTGTTTCCGTCTTGCTTTGGTCCAATTCTCCCTTTCCATGTCCATGTTTCTCTCTATTGCAACTAAATAGTTTATCCTGTGCCATTACATGACAGAGATTTGTAAGCTGTTTTGTGATTGGATAAAATCTCACTGTAAGTAGATTACCTTGAGTCTCTGAAGAGATTTTGGACTTTAAGATAGTGTTAGCACTGTTAAAGACAATGGGAACTTCGGAGTTAGATTGACTGCATTTTGCATTGAAATGTCATGAGCCTTTGGTAGAAGTGGAGGAGGTTGTGCATAAAGATTATATGTTGAGGTATCAAGATGTAAAGAAGTGATGTTGTGATAGTTAATCTTGTCAAGTTGATGAGATCTAGTCTCATATTACAAACAAACTATGAGTATGTCTGTAAAGGATTTTCTGGGTTAGACTGATGGTGCAAAGCTTCCTCTTAATTGTGAGCAGTGTCTTTTCTTAGATGGGGGTCTTCAACTAAATCAAAAGAAGAAAATTAAGCAAGCAACAACATTCATCTCTCTCTACTTCCTGACTATGGATGCAATGTGGTCGACCAGCTGCTCCTTGCTTTTGCTGCTATGTCTTTCTAACTACAATGAGCTGTACCCTTAAATGAGGAGTCAAACTAATCCTTTTCCTCTGTAAGTTGCTTGTATTATGTCACAGGAAAGAAAACTTAACCAATGCAATACATATGTATGTATGATGGGGTTAAATGGTGTGTTGAGTGTATTTTGTAAAAGCTGGATCTGTAATAGGTTTGGCAGCAGAACTGAAAACTAGGAAACATTAAGGAACATAGCAAAGGAAAGTAAGCTCCAATACTAGGGTCTTCATATGTTTCCTGCTGGATCAGAATCTGAAACATCTACAAGGCTCATACAATAAAGCCATGTTGATGTCCATAATCTGTGCTGCCACTGGAAACCATGTTGAAGTTGACAATGCATGCTGCTGTTGGCTGCTATGGGCAAGGAAGGTCATTGGCAGTGGTATGGATGACTGCAGACACATAACTGAGAATGAGAGACATTGAAGGCTTCTGTGATAAGTGCCCCCACCGCCACAGACACATACAAAAAATGACTGTGATAAAAATGCTGAAATGTAGTATTTCACAGTTGATGCCTTCAGGGTGGGGGGATGTGTAAGGACTCAATTTTCTTTAAGGGGTTATATACTGGGAGCTTGACCAGGCTGCAATGTATGGGCAACACAAATCAGATTTGGTGCTTTTTTGTTTTTGTTTGTTTTTGTTTTTGTTTTCAGGAGGGTCCAAGGGTGGGAGGGTGGACATGAGAGGAATAGGACGGGAGTATGATCAGTGTGCATTGTATAAAATTCCCAAATAATTAATAAAAATTTTATGTTGTGAAAAATGATTCAGGAAAGAATTCTTTGCACTAAAAACCAAAATCCCTGCAGAGACAATGCTCATCTTCCTAACGGTAACCATAACAGGGTGATAAAAAACAATACACAAAGTGTGTTTGTTTACTTAGCACCAGCAGCCTGTGACCTTTCCACTGAATCACATCAGTTCTCTTTTTACCTTTAAACCTGAACAATAATATTTCAGAAAACCAAAGATAATTTCAGCTGCAAAGGAAACGCTTTAAGACAAGAAAAGTAAGTAAACTACATAATACTTATACACTTAACTTTTTAATTTTGCTTAATCTCTAAAGTTCATTATAGATTATATGCTTTGAATAATGTCACTTACAAACTACATAATCACATAGATGGTTATAATAATGATGCCTAAGAACCCTTCATTTTCTCTCTAATCACCAATGATTCACTCTAAAGTATGGATCACATCTTATGTTTACTTAAGAAACTCCATAGCTGCTCACTCTGACATGTCCTGAAATTCTCTTCTGTAGCAGAGTAGAGTGTTTCCTTTTATTTTTCTGAATGGACATTCCTGGGGTTGAGCGGGGATTAGACAGAGAAGGACTACTCAGCCACCGGCTGGCACCTTTGGCTGTCTCTCCTTCCTTCCAAAGACAATTTGGCTTTTCTTATTATAATCCTGTATTATAAACCATGTCTTAACTACTTGATGCATTGCATTTATGCACTGTTGGATGGAGATTACATGTGGGATAAATAATATCGCAATGTGATTAATCTTGGAAAAAAAAAACCTTCAAAGAAATTCCTGGTAGTTTTACTTATTCATCAAAGAGATAGGCAGGAAATGAATAACCTGCTACTAAAGCTATTACATTGGGGCTTGTGGTACCAAGATAAATTAGAAGGCCTTTTTTTTTTTTTTTTTTTTTTTTTACAAATAATACTGAGTTACCTAAGAAGACAATGGATAAACTCTGGGGAAAGAGTGATCGAGAACATTAAAATAAAATCAAGAAGTAATAAGAGAATAAATATTGGCAATGCATATTGGAAAGCAGTCCTCACATCCCTAACCTGTGTGAGAAACTTCTCCAAATTAATAGGAAAAGAACACATTAAAATATTTGAACAAGAAGTTTACCAAAAAAGATGCACAAACAGGCTGGTATTTCAGTTTAGGGATAGAATCTGGCCTAGCAAGTGTAAGGCAATGGAAAAAATGGAGAAAAAAAAGGCTGACATGGCCCCTTCCCACCACATTTTGCATTACTCAGGGATTTATCTTACTGGAGCAGCAAGAGAGCAAAGGCAAGAAGAAGACAGGGACACACGGAAAAGCTGGGGCGGAGTGGATGGGGCTCACTGACAGAGAAGGCATAGCACCCAGAAGCTCACCGAGTTTACCATATACAGTTGAACTGGGGGTGGGGCTGTTACATAGGACTGAAAAAGGAGGCAGGGTTATTATATACTGCTGAACAAGGTATACCTAACCACAGTAGGAGCAGTTTCTTTTTCGAAGCAGTTTTCAGGCTGTATGCTATTGAGCAAAAGAAACAGTCACAAAACAGTTGCAAAACGCTTCCATAATGTTAAGTAAGACAGATCCATGCTGTTAGGATACAGTCATGGAATTAAGTTTTCTAAAGGAATAGAACCAATAGAATGAATCTATATTACAAAAGGTGATTTAGCAGATTGGGTTATAGAATATCATCTATATAGTCTAGCCACGGCTATCTGCATACTTAAGAGGCTGAGAATTTAATAACTGTTCTGTCCACAAGGTTGAATGCCTCTGAAGTCCCAATCTCACAGTGAAGGCCTGAAGGATCCCTGGAGAGGTGTTGTTCCACAGTCCATATGAGAAGGCTAAAGAGTTGGCCTCTTATGGCAGAACCAATACAGAGATAGATGACTCACCAGCCAGACAGACAAAAGCAGCACTGCTTTCTCTTGAGCTTGTTTTTATCAGAGTTGTGTCTGGAAGTCATGGACTGCTCGAGGGGAGGTATTCCTCCTTAGCTAAACCTTCCTGCAAATACCCTTACACATACTCATAGAGGCATTTCTCTGTTGATTCCAAATCAACCAAGGTGATAATCAAAATTATCATTGTGGTTTTCTATTAGTGAATCATAGTTAAAAGCAGAGGTGTAAAGAAAAGACTACATTGTAGGAGCTGGGGAGATGGCTCAATAGATAAATTATCGGTCATGCAACACTGAAAAACCTGAGTTTGAATCCCCAGCACATCTCTAACTCCAGTGTGTGCGGCCACCACAAGATAGACACTCATTCACCAACTGGTGTTACTGAATCCATGAACTCCAGCTTCAGTGAAAGAACCTACATCAAAAAGTAATTTGAAGAGTGACACAGAACATTTGACACTTACACTAGGCTTTCATCCAAAGGAGCACATATATGCACATACTTACATGACAATATGTATGAATCATTCTTAAGCTTATATACACATACAAAGAATAAATATAGTTTTAAATCTGAGTTCTGCATAGTAAGCACAGCTTTTGTTCAATCTATGTAAATGAACTGAGCTTTCAACATATTTGTAATGTGTGTATGCACATACACGTAAGCATATATGCACAATTAAAAGACAAAAGAAAAATACAGGGGATAATTTTATATCTTAGATGTGGTCAGTTAAATTCAAACCACAATTACATCACCATGCCATTTTTATGTCAATTAGACGGGCAACAATAGAATACTAACAGTTGCGTAGGATGAGGAACGTAAGAATATACTAGTGTTTCTGCAGGTTGTAGAACTTTCCAAACCACCTAAAGAAAAATTAAGCACTATTATATTAAGTTTAATCATATAAAATTCTTTGCTTCTCTCTGTTCCCATGGTGCTTTCATTTATCATGGTATCTCTTTCCTTATTCTCCCACTCTGTTCCTGATCCAGCTCAAACCTCTCACTCCTCTAAGCTCTCATTCCCCTGTCCCTTGCCCTCCATTAGGCTCCCCCACCCCCAGCTTGCTCATGTAGATGTCATCCATTTCTTAGGACTCTACTGACTCCCCATGAGAGACCTTGCCTTGGAGGAGGTGGGAATGGGGTGGGTGGGTTGAGTGGGAAGGCTGGGGGGTGGGAGAAGGGAGGACGGGGGGAATCTGTGGTTGATAAGTAAAATGAATAGAAAATATCCTAATTTAAAAAAAAAGGAAAAGAAATCTTTTCTTGTTTTACTAAAATAATTATTACCATAGTAATTTATTTATTTTTTGGTGCTACAGGATTAAGCTCGAAGTCTTGAGTGCACTGAAGCATAAAATCTGCCACTAAGCTATGCACTCAGCATCAGGTTTTTTTTAAAAAAAATAAATACATTGCTCAGCAGCTTTCATCAATTGTGGGTGATTCAAATTTATTCAAACAGATGTTTCTCAGTCTTAGCAATGGCACAGAATTCCATAACACAGCCAAATAATAATTTAACCAAAGCCCCATAACTCTATTTTAATATTTTTAAATTTATGTTCATTTTTCAGAGGTAATACACATCCATTTGTTCTTTCCTTTTACCTTGTGGGTCCCAAAGGTGTAACTCAAGTCCTCAGACTTGGTGGCAAGTGTCTTTATCCACTGAGTTATCTTATAAGTCCAACCACTTAACCACTCTCCTCTGCACTGAATAATCTAAACAAACATTAATTTTTCTATCATAGTTTATTATTATATATGTTATGTATCATTATGGATCTATTGGTACCCGAAATCCTGTATGAGTCTTAAAAGTGGTTTTAAGATAACATAGTATTTGAGCCAGGGCTAGAGGCACAGGCCTTCGACTGCAGTGTTAGGAAGAAAGAGAAGTAAGATGAGTTTGAGTTCAGCCTAGGCAGTATAATAAGACTCTGCTTCAGACAGTGAATAAGAAAAAGAAAATTTAAAAAAAAAAGAAGAGAAAGGAAATCATAGTTTTGATGAGTGAGACCAAACTCCCCTCCAAAGAAGCAGTTTAAATGTCACAATTTCCTCATAGACATCAAAAGAGATAGTGTTTCTAGGTTTTAAGGATTAGTGAGCATACACAGAATAAAGCATTTAAAATAATTTTATTTTTATACATTATAAATTATACACACTATTTACACACACACACACACACAAACAAAACTTCATTCACAGACACAGCATAAACACTATAAAAAATAAAACTTTGATACAACTAAATGCCCACTGATAGGAAAGTAGGCAACACATTAAGCCATATAATACAGATGTTCAACTAACTGAATATGTGTGTTTAATGTACATGTTTATTATACAGATGTGCCTTCTCGAAATCTTCTACTTGTGTTTATGTTTGCAGGGTTTACAATTTGGTATTGAATGGCCAATCAGTGTGCTCCTCACTGGGGGACAGAATGACACAATAACTCTAAGATTGTAGTGGTAGCACATATGCACTGGAAGTAACCATCACTCTCTAATTGGGCTTAAGACATAGTCAACCAGAAGGAAATCATGCCTGGTATCAGAACCCTGAGCTAGTGAAGCCATTGACCTTGGAAAATCTCCAGTCACCAGTTTAGTAAAACAGCATAATTCCTAACTACACTGTAAATATTTCTCCTTTTACTCAGAAATGAGTGTTATCCTCACAAATCCACAAGGAAATTTCACTTTGCAGCAAATGGGGACCATTGCAGAAAATCACAGCCCATCAAAATGCAGAATTGTGGAGCTTAGTACCTAATAATACATTTACAACATACCTCTTGCATTGAAAACTGGGAAATTGTGGAAGAAGGGGCAGAAAGATTAGAAAAGTCAGGACTGAGGAATTTGCTTTGAAACTGTCTCCTAATAATGTCAGAAATTACACTCATAAAGTCTCACCAACATGCTTCTCTGAAGATGAGCAGAGCAAGGTCAATACCAACAGACATGTCAAAATGGAGGAAGAAAAGCTCAGGAGCCCTCAGGACTACATAAAGAACTATAGGCAACAAGGGAATGCTGAGAGTAGTAGAAATGTTAAGAATATCATTATGTGATTTTAATATACAAATAGACACTAAGAAAAAATGCACAGGGATCTGTGAATTATTTCAGCCCGGGAATTCAGCAGGAAGATCACTCTTCTCCTCAACACCATTTTGTGTTGAGCAGTCATTCCTAGATGGACTTTTCTTTTTTCTTTTTTAGAATGAACATTTATATAGTAGGCATGTAAAAAGATATGCATAAATACTGATGAGCAAATGGCAGGAAAAATGAGAACTAATATATTGAATGGAGTTAAAGAAATTAGAATGATACAATATTCCTCCAATTAGCATTTGATCTCTGGAATTATAAGTACAGATATTGTATTGAGGAAAAGATTATAAGTCATTTGCTCTCTTCCCTTTTCTTTTTTGAATTGATTGTAGTCAGCCTTGTGTGTGTGTGTGTGTGTGTGTGTGTGTGTGTGTGTGTGTGTGTGTTTGTATGTGTGTACCTGTCTGTGTATGTGTAAAGCAGATTGTACTTTGTCTTTCTACAGCCAGTACAATCCTTCATGTCAACAGGAAACAGCATTGAATACAATATTTATGTCAGTCTTTTCAGATCAATTGTAGCTTCTGAACTCTTCCAAAATGCCAAAGTATTAGGTAGCAATAGTTTTCTGTATTGACTTTTACCTGCATCATCATGGAAAAGATTTCATTCACTCCTTAACTTAGTAAACTTCCATAATTGAGTATTGCATTCTGATAATGCAATTGGTGTTTAAATTTTTCATATACTACCATAATTTCATGAATGATAGTGTACAAATATTAGTCATAAGTGAATATGACCAAAAAAACAAAAAATCAGCCGGCATTATGGATTTGTTTTTTGAGCCTGTCAAAAATTTAATATAGATATACAACATGTAACTTTTTTTAATGTGAATGTGTGTTTTCTCTGCATGTATGTCTGTGTGTCATAGGTGTTAGATACCTTGAAACTAAAATATTCTTTGTGAGCCTCCATGTGAATTCTGAGAAAAAGTCTGGGTTCTCTGATAGCTCAGCCTGTGGTCTTAATCACTGAGACAGCTTTCTAGTCCCTAGATATACAATTTTAAAAAGCGTCTAAAAGTACAATGATATATTGATATAATTTGTCTCATGTATGTAATTTAGAACCTGAGAGGATTTCTGTTATAATGTAAAAATTTGAGAATAAATTTGATGATGTCTCAATGTTATTTTACAATATATATATTGTTTTGTTTTTGATAATTGTAACCTAAAAGGTTTTAAATGGCATATTTAGAAGGAAATTTACATTCTTATATTTTTATTTTGTAGTTAAAAAAACCTCCCAATTTGTTTTTTGGGTTGAAAATAGTTGTTTTGATTTTTCTAAGAATCTTTTTTTTTCTTTTTTCTTTATTAAGAACTTTTCTATTCACTCCACATACCACCCACAGATTTCCTGACTCCTTCCTCCCACCCCCAGCCCTCTCTCCCAAGCTACCCCACATCTCCATAACCCCCAAATCAAGGTCTCCCATGGGGAGTCTGCTGAGCCCAGCACACTGGGCCTAGGCAGGTCCAAGCCCCTTCCCACTGCATCAAGGCTGTGCAAAGCGTCACACCACAGGCACCGGATTCCCAGAAACCTACCCATGCACCAGGGACAGATCCCGATCCCCCTGCCTGGGGGCCCCCTAAACAGTTCAAGCCAAACAACCATCTTCTATATCCAGAGGGCCTATTCCAGTCCCATGTGGGCTCCACAGCCACCAGTCCACAGTTCATGGGCTTCCACTAGTGTTGTCGGTCATCTCTGTACATCATCCCATCATGATCTCGATGTCCCTCACCTGCTGAATCCCTCCTCTCTCTCATCAATTGGATTCCCAGAGCTCAGCCTGGTGCCTGGCCATGGATCTTTGCATCTGCCTCCATCAGTCACTGGAAAAAGGAGGGTCAAGCTGGAACAGGGACAGAGTGGGAGGGCAGGGAAGAAGATACCATGATAGATGAGGACATCATGGGAATAGGAAGGGGCATGGTGTTGGGGAGGCTCTCAGGAATCCACAAGGATGACCCCACCTTGGTCTTCTAAGAATCTTATTTGGCATTACTTTCAAAACACATTTTGAGATCTAAAGTATCAGTTTGTAGACCACCATCCAAGCATTCAAGAAATCTCAGCATCAGTTACCAGTATCAAATAAAACTAGTCATGGAGTTTCAGTGCAGGAATTCCAGTACTTTTAAGTGGAGGCAGCAGATTAGAAGTTCAAGGTTATTCTCAATTACATAGTGAGATTAAAATTATTCTGGGCTGTAGGAGACCTTGCAGAAATAGTTATCTGCTTTCCTATGTCTCCTAATATTATTTAGTCGTATTAAAAGAAAGTGAATATATTGCTTTATAAACCTACTTGTAATTTGCCTTTACTTTCTATTTGCCTAAATTCTAATATTTCAAACATGAAAATTCATGCTTGTCTTTTGCCTTTTCTGGAGTTCACTAAAAGAACTTTGAATAATAAGAATACTCACAGAAATTCTATACTAATACTAGTAACTAAACTCAATCATGTGACAAATATTACAAGGCATTTCACGCATTATTGTATGCAGCCCTCATAACTACACTATGCATTTTAACTCTTCCTTTTGTAAAATGAGAAACATCTGTCATGCTTCTTATAATTAAATCACACTGTAAGTTGTTGACAAGAAATAACAGCTAGCTATACAGTTCCTTAAGGAACTGCATTACTTATGCTCTAATAAATTCATACATTCAAAACGATTAAGCAGGAAGCATAGCTCAACTCCAAATTTTAATTATTCAGTTCTAATAAAAGTAACATTTTTGTTTGACAATAAATTTGGTAAGATTTAAAACAACTATGCCACAAGAACCACACTGGATACCCAGCCTTGTACCAGACAACCTTCTGGGGCCTGTCTTTCATCTATACCTCTGTTCTTTGAGACTCCAAACCCTCTAGGCAAACCCAGCCTTCCTAGTTCACCTTATCCATTTGTATCAGCTGCCAATACCTGAAGATACTCTCTACTAAGGAACCCTCTGGCCACACTAGCCTGGTAATCAGGGTAGGTGATGTTTAATCTCTTCCCTGCTCTCCATTTCCATTTCTCACTCTCATCTCCATCCTAGTCACAGACCACTTGCAGGGCCCTTGTCCTTCCGCTCTGACTCTTCTACCTAGGGAATCCTTCAGACTCTCTAGCAGTGCAGCATTCCTCATTCTTGGGGACTCTTTCAGCCTCATCCCAAATCTTATAGCACAAATCCAATCCTTTGAGCCAGACTCCAATACATGGACCCACATTCTGCCTCTGACCCCCCATTGGCCACATCTGGCAGGTACTTAGAAGCAGTTTCTACCATGCAACCCACTGTCACCACACATTCCTACCAGAGAGGGTAACAGAAACCAAGGAACAGAAGCCCACCCAACAAAGACAAGACTAAATATCAATACATATAATCCCAATCATGCCAAATCCAAATGCCTAGGTTCCAGTGGGAAAAAAACAAAACAAACATTCATTAACATTCAAGACAATAATACAACTTCACCAGAACCCAGCAACTCTACTACACTAGACCCTGAGAAATGCAATACAGCTGAAGCACATAACAAAGACTTCAAATTAGGTGTTATGAGTATGTTAAGGACTTCAAAGAGATTATAATAAGTTCATTAGTGAAGTCTGTGAACACACAAACAAAAAGAGGAATGAAATGGTAAAAAGTTTGAGACATGAAAATAGAAATAGAACGACTAAAGAAAACCAAAATTGAGGGAAACAGAAATGAAAAACATAGGAAGTCCAACAAAAACCTTAGAGGTGAGTATCAGTAAGAGTACAGGAGATGGAAGAGAGAATAGCTGACATAGAGGACAAGATAGAAGAACTGAAAAGAGAATGCTAAATCTAAAAAAAGAAGAATTAAAATGCAGGCACAAAACATCAAGAATATTGGAGACATTATAAAAAGACCAAATCTATGAATATTAAGAATAAACAAAGGAGAAAAAAATAGATCAAAGGAACAGAAACTGCTGTCAACAAAATTATAGACAAAATTTACCTAAGCTACAAAAGAGAAGCCTATCAAGAATTATATGCAAACCGAAATTAGACTGATCCAGAAAAGACACCCCAGCACATCATTTGAAGAACTAAACCTACAGAACAGAGAAAAACTATTTAAAAGCTCCATAGGAAAAAGACCAGATAAAATAAAGGCAGACCTATTAAAATAACACCTGAATTATCAGTGGAAAACCTGAAATCAGAAGAGACCTGGATGGATGCCCTACAAACTCAAAGAGACCACAGATGCCAGCCCAGAGTGTTATACCCAGCAAAAGTTTCTATCACAATAGGTAGAGAAAGAAAAACTCTGTAAGATGAAATCTAGTTTAAGCAGTAACTATCTACAAATTCAGCTGTAAAGAAGGTATTAGAAGGAAGATATAACCTGATGAGGTTAACCATACTTGTGAAAGTAAAGGAATAAATTATCACAAACCATCAAATGAAAAGTGGGAGGAAAAAAAACATACACATAAACAACAAATTATTATGAATCAACTAACTAATACTGCTCTTTCATAGCTGTCAACATCAATGGTCTCAATTCCACAAGAAAACAACATAGACAAACAGATTATATTAAAAAGGGGATCCTTCCTTCTGCTTCATCCAAGAAACCCATCTTACTATCTAGGATAGACACTGCCTTAGGGTAAAAGGATGGTAAAACATATCTCAAGCAACTGGACCCAAGAAGCAATCCAGCGGTAAACTAGACTTCAGACAAAACTAATCAAAGGAGATAAGGAAAAACAATATATACTTATGAAAGGAAAAGTCCATCAGGAGGATCTTGCAAATAAAAATATTTTTGCACCAAGCACCAGCATATTCAAACCCGTAAATGAAACACTACTATAGCATAAATCAAATATTGACTCTCACATAGTGAAGTGGGTGAATTCAATACCCCACTCTGACCAATAGACAATTCATCCAGAAAAAAACCAAATAAAGAAATGCTGAGGCTAAATGATATCATAAATTAAATGAACTTAACATATTTACAGAATATTTAAACTAAATACTGAAGAATATTCCTTCTTCTCATCACTTCATGTAACCTTCTCCAAAACATATCTTTATGTAAAGCTAGTCCCAATAGATACAAGAAAATTGGAATAACACCATGTCCTATCTGACCAACAAGGATTAAAGCTAATATCAACAACAACAGAAAGAACAGAAAGCCTACAAATATGTGGAAACTGAACAACTCTTTATTGAATGACTACTGGGTCAAGGCAGAAGTTAAAAAAAAAAAGAAATTAAAGACTTCCTAGAATTCACTGAATAAGAATGCACAACATACACAAACTTATGGAACACAATGAAGTCGGTGCTAAGAGGAACGTGCATAGCATCATATTATAACTACACAAAATTATTAGAAAGATCTCTAGTGTCTTGATTATCCATCATCAGAGAGGATTCTTCCTGCAGCCTATGGGAACAAATACAAAGAAGCATAGCTATACACAGTAGAAAGAGTGAGAGATATTAGAACCCTCAGTCACAAATAGGATGTTTCCAAAATATCCCTCATTTTAAGGCTCAGGAAGGCAGAGGAGGCAGAAAGAGTATAAGAGTTAGAGGGGATAGAGGACACCAGGAAAACAAGACCTTCTAAATCAACATGGACAAAGTTTTTATGAACTCATAGACACTGAAACAATATGCCTGAGTGTGGACTAGGTGGGGCTTAAAGCTGAAAGGAGAGGACAGAGGACCCCATTACCAATTCAGAAGCAGTCCCCAATTGATAACCATTCAAAAATGAAAATTATATTTATGCAAGAGATAAATAAGGAAGCAAACTAGGGAAGAACTAGGGAACTCTTAAAGATAGGCTGCATACCCAGGACCAGAAGGCCAGCATTAAATGAACTCAGTGGCAGCTTTGGAGGCTCCTTGTCTCACAATTTCATGTCAAGACTTTCCTTTTCCTTATTTAAAATTTTGTCTTTCTATTTTTATTCTATTTTTTATATTTATTTTATTTATACATTCTTTTCTTCTATCCTTTTACCCTATAGGTCCTTTGCATATATCATCTATTTCAGTAAGTGTATGAATAAGTGGGTCTCGGCTTTTGTACATTCTCTTAGGATCTATTCCTTTGATTTTTTTGTTTGTCCAATTCTGATGCGTTAGTTTTTATTTTATTTATTTATTTATTTATTTGCTTACTTACACATTTATTTATTATTATACCTTAGAAGTCTGTTTTTTAATGAGAGTCAGAAAGACAGTGGATCTGGATGGAAGTGGAGCTGGGAAGGAGCTGAAAACAGCAGGGGAAGATAATTTATAATCAGGACATATTATGTAAGAAAAAAAATCTCCTTTCAGTGAATGGAAAAAATTGGAAAGATATCATATAAATAATAGCCCACCTCATAATACTCACAGGGATCGCCCAATGACAGAGAAATTGATGAGATCTACATGAACGAGTGGGAGTAATGAAGGGCAAGGGTCGAGGGAAAGAGCTTAGGGGAGCGGGAGATCCCAGCTGAATCAGGAACAGAGAGGGAGAACAAGGAATAAAAGACCATGATGGATGAAAACCTCATAAGAATAAGAAGAAGCAGAGTGCTGGAGAGGCGCACAGAAATCCACAAAGATACCCCCACAATAGATTACTGGCAATGGTTGAGAGACAGCCCGAACTGACCTACTCTGGTGATAGGATGGCCAAACACCCTAATTGTTGTGCTAGAAACCCCATTCAATGACTGAGGGAACTGGATGCAGAGATCCATGGTCAGGCCCCAAGTGGAACTCCAGGAGCTCAATTGGCAAGAAAGAGGAGGGTTTGTGTGAGCAAGAATTGTTCAGACCCAGGTTGGATAGAGCACAGGGACAAATAGCCAAACCAATGGAGACACATGAACTATGAACCAATAGCTGCGGAGCCCCAAACTGGATCAGGTCCTCTGGATGTGAGACAGTTGATTGGCTTGATCTGTTTGGGAGGCATCCAGGCAGTGGGACTGGGTCATGTACTCAGTGCATGAGTTGGCTGTTTGAAACCTGGGCCTCATACAGGGACACTTGCCTCAGCCTGGGAGGAGGGGAGTGGACCTGCCTGGACCGAATCTACCAGGCTGAACTCAATCCTCAGGGGAGTCTTTGCCCTGGAGGAGATAGGAATGAGGGGTGGACTGGGGGGAAGGCGGGAGTGGGGTGGGGTGGGAGAACAAGGGAATCCGTAGCTGATATGTAAAATTAAATTAAATGATAAAATACAAAAAAATAATACTCAAAAGGAGAATGTAAGTAATGAACTTAGAATTGGAATCAATAAAATAAATACAATCAAAAAGCACAATACACAGAATAAAACAAAGAGCTCATTCTTGAAGAAAATCCATAAGATTGTTAAACCTTTAACAAATTAACTAAAAGATAGAGTAAGAAAAAAATAACAAAATTATAGATAAAAATGGGAACATAACAACAGGCACTGAGTTAATCCAGATAATCATAACAACATACTTTAAATATGTACTCCACCAAATTGGAAAAACTGGAAAAAATCAATAATTTTGCAGATATTTATAACCTACCAATGTTAAATCAAGATCAGATTGGCAAATTAAGCAAACTTTTAATCTCTAGTAAAATCGAAGCAATAACAAAAAGTCTGCCAACCTTCCCTCTTCAAAAAAAGTCAAATGCCAGATGCAGTTAGTGTAGACTTCTGACAGATTTCAATGTCAGTATTCCTCAAATTATCCCATAATATAGAAATAGAAGAAACACTGACCAATGATTTTCATGAGGTCAAAGTTACCCTGAACCATAAGCCACATAAAAACTCAACAAAGGGAATTCCAGACCAATTTGCCTTTTGATCATAGTTGCATGTTTTGTTTTGTTTTTTTGTTTTTTCGAGACAAGGTTTCTCTATGTAGCTTTGTGCCTTTCCTGGAACTCACTCTGTAGTCCAGGCTGGCCTTGAACTCACAGAGATCAGCCTGGCTCTGCCTCCCTAGTGCTGGGATTAAAGGCGTGTGCCACCACCGCCCGGCAGTTGCAAATTTTCTTAATTAAATACTTACAAATAAAATACAAAAATGCACCAAAAGTATCATCTACCATAATATAATAAATTTCATCCAAGAGATGCAGTGATGGTTTAATATATGTAAATCAATACATGGTTAACTGTACATAATTTGTAAATGTAACCCATCATAGTAAGCTTTGACAGATAAGCCTCCAGGTTTCATCAACCTGTAACATTTTTTTTTGCCTTTATTTAGTTGTGTCTCTTTAGTTATGCCCTATGTCTATTTAAAGTCTTAAGATAAACCACCATTGTGGTTGTTTTTGTCATCCTACAAGTTTTCAGCACTAGAAAAACATCATTGTTTGAACTTCACTAAGATGTATTAGAACATAACAGTGATGGATAAGATTGTTATTTATTTCTTTCATCTAAATTCTTTAAACACATTCTCTTACAGATTTCCTTTCAGTGGATTATTAAGAAGAAAAAGGTTGCTATGAAAATATCCTTATGTCAAAACTAATTCCAACACCATGTGATAAGTCATCCTCAGAACACCTCTAGATGAGAGGGCTAGAAGTCTCCAAGGTGGTAATACAAAACCAGACAATCTTCACCCAAGCTCCACCTGTGAACCCTTATAGAACGTAAGAGCAAAGGAAATGTCTTCAGACTATGAGGCTATGATTATGAAGAAAGGGCTTCTGCTGTTGGTGTATTGCTAGGCTCACTAGATTGCTAACATATAGTGTAGAAGAGTCAAAAGGGAGAACAACACACTAGTCACAGGATTAGTAGGTTTTAAGAACAGATTTATGTGTATGGTTCAAGGTACATCAAAACAAATTTATTTACTTAAACGATGTCTGTTGCTACTCAGAGTTTTAACACCTTTTACAAAAAGTAATTTTTCTGTTTTAGTTGTATACTGGGGGAATTTATATAAACCAATTCAAAAAAGTGTGAATTTTTGAGCCACTTAGCACATTCATAGTGTTGTGATATCAGCCTCTACTATATTTTTATAAATGGGAGTGTTAAGGGAGGGAAAAGGGAGGAAGAAGTATTATAATCATACTATAATTTCAAATTGAAATAAAATACAAATAAATGACAAACAAAAACTCTGAATGTATCAAAAATTTTTCTTGTTATCCCCTTAAAATAATTCATACAAAATGCCAATCTGCTTTTGAACTCTATTTTGAATATTTAACTTCAACTGACCTAAATTTTATTGAGATATGATTATGTTTTTTGTACTTTATGTACACTTGACAACTACCATCCATCACTTGTCTAGATAACCTTCGTTGTTTATAATGCCATTGTAGCAGATGTAGGGAGAACTTATTTTGGGCTCACTCATCTACCTTATCCTTAATTGCTACTATGTTCTAGCTACTCCTTCTTGAACAAACTCACACTGAAAATGAGCTTTATCTGGGAGAAATCTAGGCTAAGTGGTAAGTAAGCTACTATTTTGTAAGTACTGGTATTTTGCATTAGTCTTTTCAGAAATTGTGCTTCAAAGTAATCATTTTCCAAATAGAGTCTTAAGTAGATGTGTTCTTGTGCCTGCATGTATTTTGTCTGGGTGCTGAAATGGTACTACATTCAAAGGATGAAGCAAGTGGGTTCTACAAAATATGAAAGAAGATATTGATTTTCTATTTTGAAAGACTTCAAAAGCTTACTCTCATTGCCCCAAGAACTACCTAGAAAAATGTAATATCAGCTTGTTTTATTCTATAGTGCTAAGTTCCCAAAGACTCTTACAGTTTACCCTGATTTTCTTCCTAGAGCAGATTCTCTGGATTACCTCAGTGCCTGTTGTTATGTCCCCGTTTTATCTATAATTTTATTAATTTTTTTCTCACTCTGTCTTTTAGTTAATTTATTAAAGGTTTGACAATCTTATGGATTTTCTCTAAGAATGAACTTTGTTTCATTTATATTGTGCTTTTTTGTGTTTTCTATTTTATTGATTCCAATTCTAAGTTTTTTACCTGCCTTCTCCTTTTGAGTATTATTTTTCTTTTTGTTCTAGAGCTATGAGATGTGCTGATATTTATATAATATCTCTCTAATTTTTCCATTTCATTGAAAATATATTTTTTTACATAATGTATCCTGATTATAGATTACCCTTCCCCTGCTGCTACCAGTTCCTGCCCAGCTCCCCTTCTATACAGATCCATTGTCATTCTGTCTCTCATTAGAAAGTAGACTTCTAAGGGGTAATTAATTAATTAATTAATTAAAACTAACACATCAGAATTGGGCAAACGAGTAAACAGAAGGAAAGGATCCTAAGAGAAGTTACAAAAGCAGAGATCTGCTTGTTCACTCTACATCTTTTCACATGCGTCTAGCAATGACTTTATAGATTTTGTTTCCTGTATATAAAAGCAAAAAATAAAATGGTAAGTTTGGGATTTGGGTTTACAGATTTACAGAAAATCCAGATTAGTCTTTAGGCCTTTAGTATCATATTATGTGTCTAATTCTTGAGGTGTGAAATAGATGCACAGGTAGCTACTCATGAGGGCCAGTTATGCATTCTTGTGTGTATACATGTGTGTGCACGTACATGTGAGGACACTGGTCGACCTTGTGTGTCTTCTGATTTTCCCCACCTTAACTTTTGAGACACAGTCTCTCACTGAGCCTTGAGCTCACCCATTGACAAAATAGCATATGTTATGAAAAACTTTGTCTCCACAGCACTAAGAGTGCAAAACAGCACTAGTATTCTGGGAAGTTATGTAGATTCTGAGGATTGTTTATGTTTTCACAATAGACATGTTACATGCTGAGGTACCTCCAAAGCCCATGTGAATAACTATTTAGAGAAAATCAGGGATGGGTTTATGAATTTGGTATGTGTCTTATTAAAAATAAATAAGAGAAACAGTTCAGTGGTTAAGAGCACAGACTGTATTTTCAGAGAATTCGGGAGAAATATCTGGAGCTCATATGACAGCTGATAACTGTTTGCAATTCCAGACACAAGGGATTGTACACCCTCTTTTGGCTTCATTGTGTATCAAGTGCACCATACTATGAAGATACAAATGTAGAGAAAACATGTATACACATAAAAATAAATAAAAAGTAGATAAATCCACACAAATTCCTAATGCCTCATGAATATCAAAATCTGTAATAGAATTATTCATAATTTTATACAGACTTCCCAAGTAAGTAAAATATTGTAGATGTAACAGTCTTACTAAATAAGAAACACAGAGCCAAATGCAGAGTTAAAAGTCCAAGAGGGCAGAGCAGTAGCTAAGAGCTGAGCCTAAAACGAACCGCCTTCTTACCCTTCCTTTCACTGCCGTCCTTCCTCTCAGAAAGAGTCCTACTTCCTGTGTATCTACTATTTCATTGACTTTCTGTTCTGCCTTCTCATTGGTTATAAACCAAACCACATGACCTCCTTGTCACTGCTTGTCTATACAGAACTGCAGGTCTTCTATGGTTGGTATTGAGATTAAAGGTGTGTGTCTCCATGCTGGTGGTGTCTTTGAACACACAGAGATCTGCCTGTCATGTGATTGGGATTAAGGCTCTATGCTACCACTGCCAGACTTCTGTTAAAGCTTGCTATCAGCTCTGAGCCCCCGGGTAACTTTATTTATTAACATACAAATAAAATCACATTTCAGCACAAATAAAGTATCACCATAAAGTATACTTGATCTAGCCAGCTTTATGGTACAGTATAGGAAGAGAGATAAAAGTAAACACACATAAATCATATGCAAAATAATAATATTATAATATTCAAAAAGATTTCAATTCCATACTGAAATTTCTCTTTTTAAGATCAGCAAGACAAATTATATGGAATTTTTATATCTACTTATCTATCAGGTATTATAATACATTAATTTGCAACTAATTTCTCATCACACAATATGTATTAATGACATCAGTAGAAATCATGAATTAAAGACATTCCATGCTTTGTCTTGATCTGGACACATCGTTAAGTATGAAACAAAATTGATCAAAACCAATCCTATAGGATTTCTGCAATGTTTATTTTATCCAAGTGATTCTTGAAGAGGAAAGGGTAATTTAATCAAAGGAGGTCTTCGCTGCATTTTGATTTGCTTTATCCAGACTTTTATTTTTATTTATTTTTTTTTTTTGCAGTACATAGGGTTTGAGACAACAGAGTTTCAAGTTTTAAAATCTGCTGTGCAAGGAGCAGAGCAGAGCTTGTTCCCAAGACACTGTGTTTGTTCTGAAGACTCCATGAAAGATTAACTGAGGAAAGCTGCTTAAGTTTACCCATCCCAGAAATCTCTAAGGGTAGAGAAGTTGGTACAAAGGAAATGTTCCTTAAGAAACATAAAAAAAAAAAAAACAAGATGAGAAAGCTACCAGCCCAACTCTTGGAGCAAAAAATAAGACATACTAAGTAGATAGTGAACAATTAGTAAAGAGTGAGAATCTCTGGGTGAAAGAATGTTGAAATCTTCCATGTACAACAGCGATTCTCAAAAACTCAAGTTTAAGAAAGCACACATGCACAATCCAGATCCTTTTAAGCTTCATATATACAGTGAGGAAAGGAAAAGGAGAGCAGAAAAAGGTATGATTGTAAATATTATATATTAGTTCTTTACAGAAGCAATTTGGAGAATATTAGCAATAAATCAAAGCCCCTCAAAATAAGCAATATATGCTGAAAATAATAGCAAATTATTAGGAGAAATTAACTAAGTAAATGTAAAGCCATTCACATTTGTGAATTTGAAGTTACTACTTTCCTAGTCATACTAGCCGAGTTGATTTATAAATCAAAGCAATTTTCATGTAATTCCAATTAATTTTGTTTAAATACATATGAAACAGCAAATTCTAAAACAAATCATACTTTCCATTTAAAAAATACAAGTCTGTAGTTATAGAGTGGAGCACTGAGAACAACAGGACAGAACTTTCAGTAGAGTCAGAGTCATAACTATTATATATTATATTTCTAATGAATTTAATAGAGGACTGCTGTGGGATGTTCTGTATGGCAAATGTGTTGCTGATTAGTCAATAAATAAATCACTGATTGGCCATTGGCTAGGCAGGAAGTGTAGGCGGGACAAGGAGGAGAATAAAGCTGGGAAGTGGAAGGCTAAGTCAGAGAGACACTGCCAGCCTCCACGATGACAAACAGCATGTAAAGATGCCGGTAAGCCACGAGCCACGTGGCAAGGTATAGATTAATAGAAATGGATTAATTTAAGCTGTAAGAACAGTTAGCAAGAAGCCTGCCACGGCCATACAGTTTGTAACCAATATAAGTCTCTGTGTTTACTTGGTCGGGTTTGAGAGGCTGTGGGACTGGCAGGTGAGAGAGATTTGTACTGACTGTGGGCCAGGCAGGAAAACTCCAGCTACAGAGGACAGAATATTTTTTTCTGGAGTTTAGGGTTATAGCTTGGTGACAGAGGACTTGCTTAGCACACTCAGTGCCCTGCATTTGATCCTCAGACTTAGGTTAAGAAAAAATATTTCTTTTAATGTAGTGTGTGTGTGTGTGTGTGTGTGTGTGTGTGTGTGTGTGTGTGTGCATTCATATTTGTATGACTATATTAATGCTTGTGTATGAGAGTGGTCACACACATGGAGACCTAGAATAAAACTTCTGATGTCATGTTCAACAACATCATCCATCTCTTTCAAGTTAGAATGTCTCAGTGGCAAGAGTTCTCAAATAAAGCTATAATAACTGGACACCAAATCCCAAGGCTACTGCTGTTTCTATCTCCCCAGGCTTGGTATTACAAACTAGCTCCACCATGTCCAGCTTCTTATGTGGATTCTGGAAATAGAGTTTAGGTCTTCATGCTTGTGAGGAAAGCTCTTTGCCAACTAAGCCATCCCTCAGTCCTCATCTTTTATAATCTGAATGATTTCCATGATATCTTGTCACTAAAACACAATGCATATAATTTGACTAATAACTTATCATTTATAAGTAAGAGAGGAAGTAAGAGAGGGGGATCTGTGATTGGTATGTAAAATGAATAAAAAATCTCTCAATAAAAATATTTTTTAAAAAAGACCATTGTTATACATGATAAGGGGAATTAAATGAAAAAATCACAGGAAATATTTTCAGTAAAATCACATAAAAATACTCCCAAGCATAGAGGAAAAGATGATAATAGATAGCACCAAAAAAAAAAGCTCCCTAAATTGTAATATAATTTGAACACACACACACAAACAAGGTGAAATTATTGAATGATGTAATAGAAAATGGCTAATTCATATACAAATGCAGGCAAATGAGAGCAAGAGTTGATTGGTCAGTAGAAACTTTAAAAGCTTGAAAAGATATAAGTACTGAAAGGTCAAAGCTTCCAAATCAGACTATTATTTTCAGCAAAAAAATCTGCCATAATTGAAGGAGAAATGAAAAATTTCTATAATAAACACAGGTCAAAGAAATTTGTGAATACAAATTTGTGAGTACAAAAAGAAATGCTTCAAAATGAAGAGAAGAATACACAAATCCAAGAGTCCAACGAGAAAGAATAACACTAGGACAGTCTTGCAAATGAGGAATAAGAAAATAACACAAAATTAACAAAGTGACAAGTATTAACATGTATATTTATTAATGATGCTGAATATTAATGGTCTTAATTTCTCAGTAAAAAAAAGCACAGCCCAGCATAATGGATTAAAAAACAAGATCTACTTTTTGCTTTCCAGAAATACATATCGCCGTCACAGACAGGACCACTTTGTTGTAAAAGGATCAAAAGAATATTCTAAGAAAATGGAACCAGAAAACAAGTTGGCATAGCTCTTGTAATATCTGACAAAATTAAACTTTAACCAAAACAAGTCAGAAGAGTTAAATGAGGTTATTTCATATTCATTAAGAGAACAATTCATTAAGAAATATTATTATTTACACATATTTACACTAAACACTGGTGTTACCAATAGTTTATTTCATAAAACAACTATTGCTCAATTGTAGGGTCACAGATTAACCTCACCTTAGTAATAGATGACTTCAAATCTCCACTCTGAATATTATACATGTAACCTGGAGAAATCTTACATGTGAACCATTGAGGCTAAGTGAAATCAGTAATCAAATGAATGTAGCAGACATCTTCAGAACATTATTTCTGTGTTGGTTAGTTTTATGTCAACTTGACACAAGTTAGAGTCACTTGGAGAGAGATACTCCATTGGGAAAATTCATCCATAAGATTAGCCTGTGGGCCAATTTGTTGTGCACTTTCTTGATTATTGATCGATGCAAAGGATGCAGCATACTATGTAAGGTGCAAACTATGAGGAGGTGGTCCTGATGTACAAAAACTCAGGCTGAGCATGCCATAAGGGCCAAGCCAGTAAAGCAGTGTTCACCCATGGTTTCTGCTCCTAATCCTACTTCCAATTTCCTACCCTGAGTTCTCGTTCTGATTGCTTTTGAGGATGGGCTGTCATGTGGAAGTGTGAGAGGAAATAATCCCTTTCCACCCAAAGTAGCTTTTGGTCATGGTGTTTTATCAGCAATAGAAATCTTAACTAAGGAACTACCCAGAAATAAATGCACTTTATTATAACAATCCAAGGAACTGTCTCCAAAATAGAGTAACTATTAGGACACAAAGCAAATTTCAATATGTAAAAGAAAATTGAAAGAGTCTTGTATTTTATTTTTAAATGGAATAAAAGTTATCAGTAGCAAGATAAACTAAAGGAAAAACAAACTCATTGAGATTAAATAATACAAAATTTTATAAGGAATGAATCATTGGAAGAATTAAGAAATAAAAATTAATTCCTAGAATGAAGTGTAAATGAAAACACAGCACACCAAAATACATGAGAAACAATATTAGTAGTCCTAATGGGAAACTTTATGGCTCTGCTTGTCTATTTTAACAATATCATAACTCAAAGGAATAAGTTAATAATACATATTAAGATATTGGAAGAAAAGAATAAATCAAGATCCAAAGCAGTAGATTAGGAGAATTAAGTAAGATCATGGCAGAAATTAATGAAATATAAAGTAAATAAATAATAAGAAGGATCTATGAAGGTATTTTGGAAACCCATTTGCAAATCTCCTACTCCAGAACTTCTTAAGGTATATACATTTATATTCAAAATGTCACCATATACTATGGTAGACTATACATCATGTGCTACCAAATAAAACATCCAATACCAGGAATGTGTTACATCTTTTTGAGTTGTTGTCTAAAGGGAGGTCAAAAACTCCCTTATGCTTACAGGCTATTGCCAATCCTGCTGGTTAGCCTTCACAACTGTATGGTTAGTTCCCTTTGCTGACCACACCACCCATTGCTGAAGAACTTGGAAAAAATTAGCTGGTGTTCAACTAGAAACTTCACTCCTAATGTTCAGTGTTCATAGTGTTAGAAGATACTACATATATACTATACAGGAGGAGAAAAATTAACCATCAAAACCACCAAGCTACAAACTCTGAGAGCTAAAATTTTGACTTGCCTGTGAGATATATCCACTGGTGCAATAGTGTCAAAAATTTTAGAGGCATAACCTACTAACTTTTGATTGGGTTTCAGGCCAGTTCCATGAGATAGCATCCAAATCTGATACTCTCAGGGCAATAATCTAAAGCAATATTTGTCATAGGCCATAGGAAAGAAACTTACTACTATCATACTGTTAAATGAACATAACAATAAAACAACTCCTAATGACTTACTACTATACCCATAGACAAGCACATCACTTATCCCTTATCAGAAAAGCGTCTTCTTTCAGTTGATGGCAATTAACACAGAGATGTACAACTAGATAATGTGAAGAGAGAGAGAGAGACAGAGAGAGAGAGAGAGAGAGAGAGAGAGAGAGAGAGAGAGAGAGAGAGAGAGAGAGAGAGAATTTTGAGCAGTCAGTCTTAAAAGAGTTGTCTTTTTCACAACCCTCCTATCTTTGCAGAAGAGAAGTAGAAAGATAGAAAGAGCCAGATACAGTGGTCAAATCCAAGAGATGTGTTTTCCAGACAAGCAGTATGGATGCACATATAAATGCATGTGTTATTATTTGTGAATATATGATACTACACATTTGCAAAATTCATAAAACTATATAACACAAGCATATGCCTTTAATGAAAATGAAGAGATTTAATTATATTAATGTCTTGGTACTCTTTCAGTAGCTGTAACAAATAGACCATATTGAAGCAAGACGTTAATAATAGGTTGGGTAAATGGGGCAGAAGAATTGTAAAAAGAAAAATTTTTAATTTGTACTTTGTAATTTCTGCCCATTCATGTATAAATCTAAGTCTGCCATAACACCAATATCTCAAAATGCAAATGCTAATTCACTGACAGTATAGGTTTCTATATTTTCACCTAAAGAAAGATATTCCAAGTTGCAGTTTCTCACTATTACTTGCAAGTGAGGGCAATTGTAAAGTAATGTCACAATGTGGTTGGGATTAGATTAAATATTTAAAACATTGCTACTAACTTAAGGAGTTGGTTATTTTAAAAGTGATGATTCATGCACCAATATTTTGTTAATTTCTTATACAGTCCTACCTAGAAAACCAAGTAATACAATCTTACAACAAACCACAAAGTGAAGTCTATTTTGCTTTTCTTTCAAAACGAGTGTTGTTCATACAAACAGCTTACAGTCCTTTAAATAAAACATTTTGAAAAAGTATCTAACAAACTCCACAAGCAATCAAGAGCACAAACATATTTTCTAATGTTTCAGAGTGCTATAATTATTCTCATAAATGAAGCAAATAAATGCTTGTTAATATGTTTAATAACACTGTGAACAGTCACTAGCAGGAGAGGAGTTTTTCTTTTACTCCACACCCTTTTGAGCATGAGCTGTCACTTGTGCTATTGATCCTAGCCATTATAACAAATGTAAGATGGAATCTCAAAGTAGCATTGAATTGCATTTCCCTAATGGCTAAGGATGTTGAATATTTTTTCCTAATTAAAAACAATTCCTGTTTTGTTTATTAAGGGATTATGCATGCATATAGAGAATACATTCAGAAAAAAATCAAATTTTCATTTGAAATATTGAAATTACACATATTATATTCTTAGCTTTTTATAATCTTTCTTCTTATATTATATCAACTGTCTTTAAAGACTTATTACAGGGGCTGGAGAGATGGCTCAGTAGTTAGATGCTATGGTTGATCTTCCAGAGGAACCAGGTTTAATCCCCAGAACCCCAATGTTGGTTCATAACCATTTGCAACTCCAGTTCCAAAGTATCTGATGTCCTCTACTGGTCTCAGCAGGCAATGTAAAATACTCACACACATAAAAAAATAATAAAATTAAATTAAATATGAAACTTAATTTAAACTTCATCCCCAACTATTAACAAAGCCTTATTGGATCAATTAAAAATCATTTGTTATTGCTTGGCTTATATATACCAAGATCCTTGATTTTCCAATGATCATTCTAGCTTATGTTGCTCTGAAACATTTCAAATGTCTGCCAGTTTCAGCCTATTACATACTTGGTGTAAAAGTTTGTAGACTACAATGTGTATGTGAAGAGTAGGTGCCCTAGATTTTAATCACTACTGAAACTTCACAAAGGCTAGGCTTTATGTAACAAACTTAATAACAGTTTTTTATTATTATTAAGATATTTTTTATTCATTTTATATACCAACCATAGATACCCCTCTCATCTCTCTTCCTGCTCCCCCTCTCAACCTTCTCCCCAAGCCTATCCTCATCCCCTCCTCCAAAAAGTAAGGCTTCCCATGTAGAGTCAGCCAAACCTGGTACATTCAGACGAGACAGGTCCAAGCCCCTCCCCCTGCATTAAGGATGTACAAGGTATCCCACCCTAGGTAATGGGCTCCAAAAAGCCAGCTCATGCATCAGAGGTAGATCCTGATCCCACTGCCAGGGACCCCTTAAACAGAGCAAGTGACAAAACTGTGTCACTTATGCAGAGGGCCTAGTCCAGTCCCATGCAGGCTCCACAACTGTTAGTCTAAAATTCAAGAGTTCCCACTAGCTTGGTTTGGTTGTCCCTATAGATTTTCCCATTATTATCTTGCTGCCACTTGCTCATAGAATTCCTCTTCCCTCTCTTCAACTGGACTTCTGAAGCTCAGCCTGGTTCTTGATTGTGGATCTCTGCATCAGTTTCCATCAGTTAATGGATAAAGGCTCTATGATGACAGAGTATTCACCAATCTGATTACTGGGGTAGGCCAGCTCAGGCACATTATCCACTATTGTTAATAGCCTAAGCTGGGGTCATCTTTGTGGATTCCTGGGAACTTCCCTAGCTCCAGGTATCTCCCTATCCCAATAATGTCTCCCTCTATCAAGGTATCTCTTTCATTACTCTCCCACTCCATCCCTGTTCCAGCTCGATCATCCCATTCCCTTATGATCTCATCCCCTATACCCTATCCTCTATTGTCCAATCTCACTCCCAGTTTTCTCAGATCTCATCTATTTCTCCTTCCCAGGACAATCTAAGACAGACAATGTATCTGTCTTAGGGTCCTCCTTGTTACCTAGCTTCTCTGAAGCTGTGGGTTGTAGTATGGCTATACTATGTTTTACATCTAGCATCTACTTAGGAGTGAATACATACCATGTTTCTATTTCTGAGTCTGGGTTATCTCACTCAGGATGATATTTTCTAGTTCCATCCATTTGCCTGCAAATTTCATGATGTCATTGTTTTTTTACTGCTGAATAATACTCCATTATGTATATGTACCACATTTTCTTTATCCATTCTTTGATTGAGGTGCATCTAGGTTGTTTTCAGGTTCTAACAATTATGAATAATGCTATTATGAACATAGTTGAGCAAGTGTCCTTGTAAAATGATTAAATACTCCTTGGGTGTATGCCCAAGCATAGTATCATTGGGTTTTGAGGTAGATTGATTCCCAGTGTTCTGAGAAACCACCATACTGATTTCCAAAGTGACTGTACAAGTTTGCACTTCAATCAACAGTGGAATAGTGTTCCTCTTGCTCTGCATTATCTCCAACAAAAGCTGTCATCAGTGTTTTTGATCTTAGCCATTTTGGGACTTTGATGGGAATTGCTTTGAATCTGTAGATTTCTTTTTGTAGGGTAGCCATTTTTGCTATGTTAATCCTACTGAACAATGAGCATGGGAGATCTTTCCATCTTCTGATGTCTTCTTTGATTTCTTTCTTCAAAGAATTAAAGTTTTTATCATATAGGTCTTTTGCTTGCTTGGATAGAGTTACCCAAAAACTATTTTTGAATTTTTTGAAGCTATTGTGAAGGTGTTGTTACCCTGATTTCTTTCTTAGTCTGTTTGTAATTTGTATATAAGAGGGCCACTGATGAGTTATGGTTTTATCCAGCTGGTGGAATTTTTAGGATCATTTGTGTATACTATTATATCATCTGAAAGTAGCAATACTTTGACTTCTTCCTTTCCAATTTGCATCCCCTTGATCTTTATTTGCTTTGTTGCTTTGGCTAAGACATCAAGCCCTATATTGAATAGATATGGAAAGAATGGGTAACCTTGGTTTGTTCCTGACTTTAGAGAAATTGCTTTGAGTTTCTCTCCATTTAATTAGCTGTTGGCCATGGGCTTGGTGTAAAATGCCTTTATTATGTTGAGTTATGTCCGTTGTATCTCTAGCCTCTCAAGGACTTTTATCCTCAATGGATTTTGGATTTTGTCGAATGCAATTTATTGCCTATGAGATGATAATGTGTTTTATTTAAGTTTCTGTATATAGTGAATTATATTTATTGATTTCCATATATTGAACAATACCTGCATATCTCGGATGAAGCCTATATGATTATAGTGAATGATTCTTTTGATATATTCTTGGATTCAGTTTGTCAGCCTATTGTGACTGGGAAGAAACATCCCTAAGCATTGTGGTCGAACCATGATTCCTCTCAGAAGGCTTCAAATCTGAATATAAAGAGTTTGGAAAGAAGACTTCATCAAGTGTAATCTTCCAAAGTCTTCCCGTTTTGACTTACAGCTACTGAAAGATCACATCTTCCCAAATTCCATATTCTTTAAAATAGTGTCAGAAGCATGGGGGCAGGTTTATAAAATAGGAGTAATATTAAATTATAAAATGGCTACACAAACCTTGGAAAGAAGAGTTCCCCTTGTTGATTTTGTGAAACTGTTTTGGATATTTTATAGACATAGAAACATGAAGTATTTTGTGTTGGATTGCTTAATTTAAAATAGCTTTTCAAGTTTAATCTTTGTTGTCATATATTTTAGAATTTGTATCTTTTCAAAGCTGACTGGTAGTTTACTGCAACAATATATCCTATTTTGGTAACCATTCATGTTTTGGTGAACACTTGCTTGTTTAAATATTTGACTATGGCAAATAGTTCATCAATCAATAGAGAAATACTATGACTTTTGGTATGTATTTTTAAATTCTTGCCTAAGAGCATCTGTGTTAGTCATGGTTCTCTAGAAAAACAGATAACTGATAGAATGAACATATATATGGAATGTATTAGAATGGTTTACCAGCTGTGGTCCAGCTGGTACAATAATGGCTGTCTATCAACAGATGGTCCAAGAATCTAATAGTTTTTCAGGCCATGAGACTGGATGTCTCAGATAGTCTCAGTGTACTCTAGAATTCCTAAGAGTTAGGCTCTAATGCCAGTGAAAGAATGGACTTGCCAGCGATAGTGCAAACAAGCAGGCAAAGACCCTCAGCAGAAGACTCCCACTCTTATCCCCTGAAATATTGCCTATTCCACCCTTTACCGAGGAAACTGATCTATTATTACCTACTAAACCAGCAATAACTTTTTCTGAATGAGACATCAGGAAAGAAAATATTGGTTTTCTTCATGGCCCACCACTTTTTTACCTAGAGACCTATAACTAGACTAAAGGCTGAGCAGTCTACTAGAGAGGACATAGGAAGTATAGTCCTTAAGGAGATATGCTACACTGCTGAAGAGCTTAATGAGTTTATTAAGCTCATTAATCTGTTAATGCATTAGAGCAGAAGTCTGAGGAATACATGTGGAAATGAATTTTTAAGGGTATTGGACAATGATGGAAGGAGCATAAAACTAAATCAGGCTGAGTTCATTCATATGGGCCCAGTGGTTGGAGATTCTAGGTTTAATATAGAAGCTTATACAGTTAAAAAATTATCAAAAGTTTGTTTGAATTGTTGACTGAAGCACTGGTCAAAATATGGGCTACTGAAAAAGAGTTGGAAATGCCAGATATCCCTTCACTTAATTTTCAGAGAGGGTTTTTTTTTAATTTTTATTTTGCAATACAATTCAGTTCTACATATCAGCCACGGATTCCCTTGTTCTCCCCCCTCCCGCCCCCCTCACCTTCCCCCCAGCCCGCCCCCCATTCCCATCTTCTCAAGGCTTTGCTCAGAGAGGGATTTTTAAGGTCAGGAAAATTTAAATAGTAGAGTTGGTCTGCTATGTAAAGTCTAATCTCCCACAATTGGAAGGTCCAGAGACAAGTCCTTCACTAATCGTAAGAGATACAAAATGGTGAGAGGGGCACTAGTACATGTGAAGAGCTTTGTTGTCACTCTTTCCTTGTGCCAAACCTGAGGGTTGGTGACCCTGCTGCTCAGTGGAGTGAACCAAATGCAGTGGGTTTACTTGGGCCCAGAAGTGACCAGGGCCAGGTGGTAGCACTGAATTGCCAAACCAAGATGATCACAGTTGTCATTAATGGACAGCACAGACAAACCAATGTTCATAATGGCCTGGCCCATAATGGACAACATAGAAAAGTGATTTTTATAGTGGCCTGACTCATTTGAAACTTTGGTACTGGCTAATCTGTCATGGTGGTTTCAGGCATGAAATAGAGAAGATATTTCAATGTCCTTTGATCCATATGAATTGGAAAATTTTCAAACCAATGAAAGAAAGGCTACATTGGATCATGGTAAAAGGGAATCTCTGCCCATGAATAAGTTTCCAGACATGAGTCAGGTTGCAGATCCACAACCGCTTGAATGAAGGTAGGTGTGGCTAGATTCCCCTGAGGAAGGACCTTGATAAAATACCCAAAAGTCTTACTTTTAGTCATTTCCTAGTCCTCCCCAAGGGGGAATTATGACTTTTTAGGAGGGTATCTGTGCACTGTGGGAAAAGGAACAATCAGAATTTCCAGGGTGTATTGATACATACTCTAAATTGATGTTGATTCTGGGAGACCACAAGAAACATTGTGACTTTCTAGTTAAAGTAGAGGCTTATGAAAGTCAGGTATTAGTGAAGTTTTGGCTGAAGTCTTTCTCATAGTAGGTCCAGTGGGTCCCTGAACTCATTCTGTGGTTATTTCCACATACCCAGAATGTATAATTTAGATAGACAAACTTAGAAGTTGGCAGAATTTTCACATTGCTTCCCTGACCTGTGGAGTAAAGACTATTATACCGTAAGCTGCTTTCCTCAATGGATTCCGAAGCAGCTCCTGCCTCCAGGTTCCTCCAGCCCTATTTGAGTTCCTGGCCTGACTTCTTCCAATGATGAGCAGTAATAAGGAAGTGTAAGGCAAATAAATAAATCCTTTTCCCCAAAATTTATTTTTGGTCGTATGGTTTCATCCCAGTAATAGTGATCCTGACTAAGACAGCATCCAAAATAAATATTGCTGGGACATCCGCTATTCTCATTTGCAGTTGAGAACAATGACCCTGTTTCTATTCTAGAATGACAGCATTTCCCATTTGCATGAGTTTGGGAAAGTTCTAATTTCTTTACCTCTTCAGTGACATTAGTCTTTTATGTATACTTTTTTAGGAAATAAGATTGTTAGTTTGCTGATAACATGAATAAATATAAATACATATAAGAGTTTCACCAAAAAGTATTAAAATAAATGAATTTTGAAAGTTTTAGGTTACGTTATTAGCATTCAACACACAACGATAGTTCTAATAACTATGAATTATCTACAAAAAATATCAAAAAAGTAATTTTATCAATACCACTTATAATAGACACATATAAAGGTGAGAGAAAATTTGTTTAGAAATAATTTTAATTACAGAGGTAAAATATCTGCACAGTAAATACTATAAAATCATTGAAATAAAATTATATACAAGTAAATGTAAATATATTTAATGCTCAAGAAAATGCCCATATTATACAATCAGAACAAATCCAGATCCAGTGTATTTCCTACTAAAACTCCAGGGAAGTAAAGGAATAACTGTGACATAGTAAGTCACCAACCTGTGTTCCAAACTATTGAAGAATGGCTGAGAGCTTGCTTGCTAAAAGCTACTACCTAAACTATTGAAGAATGTTTGCTATCAGCCACTACCTAGGCTGTGTCCTTCAAGAACTGGAAATTAGATTAATGGCTCCACAGCTCCTCTGTCTACTATATTTCAAATGACTTTTGAAATCATTACCTTGCCAGATTTCAAATTATATTAAAGCAATCAAACAAGCACAGTACAGTCATATAACAGGCAAATCAGCCAATTCAACTAAACAGAGAGCCCAGAAGTGACATCATTTACCTCTGGCTATTTCACTTCTAACACTGGTATAGAGTAATCAATGAGAAAATAGCATTTGTAACCTGCATATTTGCACATAGAAAAACCACAGTTGAACCAAACTCATAAAATCAATATTGATTAAAGAACTAATCATGAGTGAAAAATGTTAAACTACTACAAAGAAACTTAAGTATAAAATTATGTATGATGTCTAAACAAAGAAATTTTGGATGTATAAGAAATAAGAGAAAAAAAAACCAAAGAAACAAACAAAAAATGTGATTTGAACTGTAACAAAGCAAAAACCTTCTGCACAGAAAAAAGAGGACAGGTATCAATGTAGAAGCATCGAATGAGCCATTCTGGTGGACACTGGAAACAAAGATGATATCTTAGTTACTGTTCTATTATTGTGACAAGACACCATGACCAAGGCAACTCTTATAAAAGACAGCATTTAACTGGGGGTTGGCTTACAGTTTCAGAGGTTAAGTCCATTATCATCATGACAGAGAGCATGGCAGGCAAATCAGCAGTCACAGTTCTAGAGAAGTAGCTAAAAGTTCTACATGCTGATCCACAGGCAAGGAGAGAGAGGAAGAGAGAGAGAGAGAGAGAGAGAGAGAGAGAGAGAGAGAGAGAGAGAGAGAGAGAGAGAGAGAAAGGCTCTGCTTGGGATTTTGAAATGTCAAAGTCCACCCCTAGTGATGCAGTTCCTTCAAAAATGCCATATTTCCTAATCTTTCTAATCCTTTCATATAGTGCCACTTCCTGGTAACTGATTATTCAAATATATGAGCCTTTGTGGGCCATTCTTATTCAAGCCACCACAGTAAAGATCTGAACCTACCTCAATTTCCTCCTGAAGACAACCTATGCAGTGATTTAGAGGAAGCTCAGAGACTTCTGTCAGGGTTTCCAGTATAGCCTAGCTACCTACTATGTCACCTAAATCCAATCATTCCCTGTGTTTCAATTTCCTCACTGGAAAATCAGTAGGAATACTAAGAATTTCTTTTCATGGAAACTTAAATACAAAATAATTTAATACTTAGAATTGTGTTTGGATTTTGATAAAAATCTTTCCAAATAACACACTTTATACAAACTAATATCAAATATGTAGAAGGAAATCACTTCAATAGTAAGAAAGTGAATAACATGTTTTTAAGAAGATAATAAAAGGGCATGAGTAGATATTTTAAAATGAAGACGTAAAATTATCTGACAGATAAATGAAAAAACATGTCCACTGTCACTAATTGTATTAGCTTTTTATTGTAGGACAAATATATGAGGTAAACTGCTTAGAAGATGAGTGATTTAATTTTGGCTCACCATTTTATGGCTTTGTGTCCACATTGAACATCATGTATTAGAATGTAATAATTAGGTGGGTATGGGGAATAAAAAATAAACTCACTTCACAATGAACATGAGGCATATAGAGGGAAAGGAAGAGGCCATTGTTGAGACATAAACTTAAAGGCACATACCTTCATTATCTACTTCCTTCAACAAGGCTAAACTACCCACAGCCCCACACAGTGATAACTTGACATCAAAGAACTCATCAATGAAAGTATCATCTCCATGACTCTGTCAATTTTCACTATAATAGCTGTGGGAGGAAGCTTTTTAACACTTGAGCTTTGAGTGGACACTAATTTACAAAAATATATTAAGAAAATACTAATAAAACTTAAAATGAGGCATCATCTCACAATTGTCAAAATGGCTATTGTAAAAAAAAAAAAAAAAAAAAAAAAAAACCTAAGAAAGTTTGAGAATGCTGTACAGGAAAGCAAATCTTTGCATGTCTTTGTCAGAAAAGTACAATAGGATAAATGATATTTAAAATACCATGGTGTTTTTCCAAAAATGCTGTGAGAGCCCAAGGTGGCAGACAACTTCAAGGAAAGAGCATCTTCCAAACACAACAAGACTGTTGCAAATATGAATGAGTTGCACAGATGTTGCACAGAGACTGAGTGTACACATGACCCAGAAAACAGACAAAATCCCAATCTGGGGAAAGGGGAATGGATACATATTACCATCCTTTATCAAGACGGTATTTTGAAGTGACACTTTCTGGAAAGGAGTAAAACAGTTTTCTCCAATGGGATGTCACTGTGTACATAAACCTTGTTCCAGGGCTGGTCTCATGCCCATAAATAGTTGGAAAACAAACAATACAAAAAAAGGACTTTGTTTTTGTATGTATTTTATAGATAATTTTGTGGGGGTTGTTGTTGTTGTTGTTTTTAGTTTGTTTTGATATTCATTTTTTGTTTTTTCTTCTTCCAAGCAGAGAGAGAAAAAGAGAGAGAGAGAGAGAAAAGGAATGAACATGAAGTTGAGTAGGCAGGAAGGATCTGAGAGGAGTTGGAGAAAGGGAAAGAATATGATCAAAATAAATTTTATGAAAAAATATTTAAAATAAAAAATTAAAATATAAAAAGAAAATTCAGTGAAAACATATGCAACAGTAAACTTTATTATAAAATATACCTTTGCAAATAAACAAAAATATAGTAAAATTAGTCAGGCTGAAGTCTATACATCTCAGTGGTTAATAGGCAATCACAAAAGGAAACTGTGGTGGTTTGAATGTAATTGGGTCCCCTTATCCCAAAGGGAGTGACACTATTGGGAGGTCTGGCCTTTTGAAGGAAGTATGTAACTATAGAGGCAAGCTGTGAGGTCTCTTTTGCTCAGTGTAACAGACAGACCACTTCCTGTTGCCTGCAAGATGCAGGACTCACAGCTGATTCTTCAGCACCATATATGCTTGCGTATTGCCATGTCTCATCATGATGATAATGGACTAAACCTCTGAACTCTAAGTAAGCTCCAATTAAATTATTTTTCCTTTATAAGAGTTGCCCTGGTCATGGTGTCTCTTCACAACAATAAATCCCTAAATAAGACAGAAGCTGTAGAGGTTTACATTAAATTTTACACTTTCATTATTAAATATCCACTTACCCACCACTAATACCAACAATTCCATGCCAAAATTTGAACTAGAAATAATTTATAGCTACTTTCATATCTCATTTCTTGCATTCAGTCCTTTCTCCTGCCCTTATCTTCGGCCTTTCTTCTCTTTTCTCATGTTCTACAGTACCCACATATACATTTGTTAAACACAAACACCTTTTTTTTTGAGATTGTCCGATCTTGTTGTCCATCTGATTTCCTAAAAAGCTTCGTTTATATTTTTTTCTTTAGAGCTGAGCAGCTGTCCATTTTTTATATATTAATTTTTCATTATTCAACTCTGTGTTGGTATACATTTAAGTTGATTCAGTTGGCTTAGTATCATAAACAGAAAACAATGACTATGGATATTTAGATGTCTTTGCTGTAGGTTTTGTAGCATTTTGTGTATATGCTCAGGAGTGACAGAGTTGACTCACAGTGTAGTTCCACTTTTTTAATTATTGAGGAACCAATATCCAAACTGACTTCTTTAATTGCTGCATTAATTTGTTCCTTCCCATACTAGCAGTGCAGAAGAATTTCCTTTTCAACATCTATTGTCAGATTTTTTTGGTGTTAACCATTCTGCCAGAGATGAGATGGTATCTAAAAGTTGTTTTAATGTACATTTCTTTGATGAATAGAAATTGTGAATACATTTTAAATGTTTATTGGCAATTTGTGTTACTTCTTTTGAAAACTATTTGTTCATTCAGGAACCCACTTGATGATTGGCAATTTTGTTTCTCAGTGTTTAATTTGTATAATTGTTTGTAAATTCAGGATATTACCTCCCTGTTGAAGTATAGCTATAAATAAGTATGAGACATTAAGAGACACTAAATACATTTGTTGTATTAACCCAGTTAGAAAAAGTAATTACCAATTTTCCCATTTTATATTCTGTTCAAAACTACATTAAATTACAGTGTTATCTAATATGTAAGCTATATTGCTGAACACAAAATAAAGTATGATTTTCTATAAAATAAGTAAATCAAATATAAAAAATTGTCTATAACAGATATGGAAATTGAATTGGTAATGAAAGCTCCACAGAGAGTAGCAGAGAAGTGTATAGTTTCACTGAGTGTGTTAACAATAGCTAAAGAATCGAGGTCTAAGTTTCATGAATGCTTTCAAATCAACGGAAAATGAGGAGTACCTCAAAAGTTACTTATTAATGCAATATTACCTGACACAAAAATGTTGCCAAAATACTAATATAAAAGAAAAATATAATAACCTTAATTTTTCTAATGAATATACAATTGAAAATTGTCAATAATACAGTTATTAATATATAAAGTTCAATGACTCATGTACCATACCCAATTGAATTTTTTTTTTCTGGGCTCTAAGAGTATATCTGATATATTGCTTTGTCTCATATATCACATTAGCAGAACATGGAGTACTGACACATGGTCATTTTTATAGACACAAAAACTGCTTTGACAAAATTCTGTGTGATTTCATGATAAGATTTCAACAAACTGGAAACAGAAAAAAAAAATGCTTCAACATCATCAAGGCCGTCTGTGCCAAACCCACAGCTAACACTGTAGTCACTAATGAAACACTAACATAATTTTCTAAAATTAGGAGCAAAGCAGGACACTTAGACACCAGAAGTCCTAGCCACAGTGACCAAGAAAGAGAAACATACAAGTCCTCCATGGTAGAAGAGGAAATAAAACTGCCTATTTTTGTACATGATACATTGTTCAATATAGAAAATCTTCAAGTCTGGACTGCCACCCCCCAAAAAAAAATCATAACTTGTTAAAACTAACAAAGGCACTCGCTAAATTTTAGGGACACAAAAACAACGGCACAGAGCACTTGTATTTTGTGAACTAAAATCCAACAACCTTATGATGAAATTAAGAAAAAAAGTCCCTTCTACTAAGGCTATAAAAGTATTGTATAAAACACAGAACATGAAAGTAAAGTTATTACAGAGTCATTAAACACTGGAAATCATGATTTCATACTCAGTGGTTTGTACAATACTTTTTAGTAATACTCCATCAACTCTATGTAGTATTACGTTATTCTCTTTAATTATACTTATCAAAATGAGAACTGGTGCCCTGAAACAAGGACAGAATTATAGTCTTAAAAATACTTTTCTGGGAGTAAAGCATATTGGCACATGTGTGGAAAGATGTTGAGGGGACACCATTGTTTTATATGCAAATCTATAAAAGTAAAACTTACTTCTCTGGCTTAAATTTAAGTATTTATGAGAAATAATAAGTGAATAATCACACTAAACCATAAAATCACTAAAATGAAAGATTTTGAAGTATGCAATCAATTGAATTTATATCAAAGATGATTGTTTCTTGATACTCTAGTCAAAGTTTTTTGCTTTTGTTAACTAAGATTTCTAGTCATACTGTTTGTTTCTTATTGGGATATACTGATTTTTTCAATCTTATATCTGTTTAAATCTAACTTTTATATAAGCTAAGCACAAGGTTTTTTTTCTTTTCAAAGAATAGAGTCATAATTATCAAGATAAACCAAAATTTTAAATAATATACTGAAAAATAAAATGAGACTCTGTATCAGATATTACCTCCCTTGTAGCACGAATCTTAAAAGCTCTTATTAATAAAAACAAACCCAGAGCCAGATATTGGGGTGAACACTGAAAGATCAGAGAAACAGAACAAGCCACAGCTAAATTTACCTCACCAACTCCTCAGATGATCTGGTTTCCTCAGATTGAAGGCCTCTGAATCCTCACCTCAGCTGAACTGCTGTTGAAAGCCTAAAAGCATAACAGGACTCTCGTTCCTGATCCTTATGCCTTATATACCTTTCTGCTTCCTGCCATCACTTCCTGGGATTAAAGGTGTGTGTCACCATGCTTGGCTGTTTCCATTGTGGCTTTGAACTCACAGAGATTCGGATAGATCTCTGCCTCCAGAATGATAGGATTAAATGTGTGTGCCACCATTTCCTGACCTCTATGTCTATCTAAGTGGTTGTTCTGTTCTCTGACCCCAGGTAAGTTTAGGGTGCGCAATATATTGGGGAACACAGTATCACCACACTCCCTTAGCTGAGTTTAGGTCACATAAACAAGCATAAATCCAAGGTCTCTAGGCTCCAATTTAATTCTGAAAGAGTCAACCAAATTTTGGTTAATTCTACCTGGCATTCTTTTAGTCACAGATATTTATTTATTCTCTCCTATTCAATTTGATATGTACTCGTGCAAAAATGATATCTCAAGAAACTTAGTATTTTGTGAATTATATGATTCTTTAACCTTCATAGTGTCAGAGAATTTCTTTCTAATTTCATTAAATGAACTATTATAACACAGATATTTAATCTGTATTTAAATAATGATATCCTTTATACAGTATAGACAAATTGACTGTTGATTTTGTTCTTTATTCTTATCCAAACTTTGGTCTGATTATATAATACTTAGGACCTTATCAAAAAATCAAGGAAAAAAATCCATGTACATAACGAGACACATTGTGTGATTCCATTCACATGAAGTCCAATACACATAGAAAGAAAGAATATTATGCTTGGTAAGAAGATTTTGAGACACACTTTATACACTGGCCTTGTAATGGTCTTATGTAATGATGTATAATAGGAAGCAAGGAAATGGGTTGAAAATATGTGAAAATTAATAAGTTCTTCTTTGCTCTATTGTCTATTTGTGTTTTAATCTATTTCATATCATTCTAAATAGCCACAAACTAAATATTCCCATTATTGGCATAGATTTTGTACTCATCTAATTTGCAATGTCAATTTCATAATAAACACAAATTATTAACCAAAAATCAGCCACTTGTATTACACAATATTTTGTATCTGTAGACTTTTTTTCTTATATGAATAGTTTGAATGCCACTCAGCACTAGCTCTGTTGCTTCAATTCATTTTACATGTGTATTTTCTATTTTAGTCTTACAGTTGGCAAGCAGGGACTAACATAAAAGGCACTACCAATTGCTGTGTCTTAGCTTTTCCTTCCATGTTACCATTTTTGGCAAAAGTTGTTAGCAAATATAAAGAGAATACAATATAACAGACATGGTAGGTTTCTAGATTGTTCATAGAACTATTCCCTATCTTTCTACTGAAATGGAAATTTGATCTACCTGGCTTTCAGACATTCACTACTCCATTGTATACATACAATGTATTCTTTGTATTGGTTTAGTATATCATAGGACCTTTACAAAATAGTAGTTTGTGTCTAGAAAAATCTTTTGTTCAAGAGATGCTGCATAGTGTCGTGATGAATGGTCCACACAGACAGAGCACACACATCTTCTTTAAACAATATCTAGACTCTGGTAACTTATCATATTTTACTTACAAAAACTAAGCTCAAAAATTTAATTATTCAATGCCAGATAGAAGACAAATTCCCTTCAACTATGCAGTCATTTTACCTCAATGTGTATCTCAAAGATAGAATTTGCTTTACAGCTGAAGACAAAGCCTGATTTCTCCCATTAAACTAACAAAATACTGTGCCCTTTATGTTACTTCATACAGAAAGAGGGCATGCAGTGAATTGGGTGAGAGCCTCTGAGTCAAGCAGTGCTTGATCGTCATTTACCTTCCTCATTTTTGAGGTCATGATATTATTTGTTTTAAATTATCATCTGTTTAGTAAATAACTTAGTATCCAATGTCTCTCCACAGCTGTTGTTCCTTTCTCATTAGCACTGAGAAAATTCAAAGTTAATAGAACATTATGTAATCTATTTCTGGGGGTTTTTGTTGCCTCTTTCTGTTTATTTAGCATATTCTTTAGAGTTTGATTTGATCTTTCTATGACTGCTTGGCCTGTAGGATTATGTGACAAGACAGTAGGAGGCATTTAGAAAAAGACTGACATGTCACAGAAGTTGTTTGCAATCATATATTACCTATATAAGTCCATGACAATAAAGAACTTGATTATGATACTCTTGTCAAATAAACAGTACAGGATCTTTGCATTCGAAATACATAGATCTAGGTTGGGGTGGATTAAAGCAGAGCTAGAATCATATGCTTATAACTTCTAGTCAAATGTTAGTTCCAAAACTTAATTTTCCAGTGGCAGGTGAGACCATGTAACTAAAATCTCCCTTTAAGTTTAATTATATGAAGATAATAAAGGCATTTTTATATAACTGATATATGATAGATTTTTCCTTTTTTAAAACTTTACCAGTGACAAGATTTTTTTTTTATGAAATTCTGAGGCTTCCAGTACATTTTCTATCAAATATTGATCTTGTCATTACCTTGTGCTAGAGAGCCTAGCAGACCCGTATGGGATCAGATGTGAGTTATATATAAAGGATGCTTTCTATTCCTGATTATACTTTGTAACTGATTAAGTAACAGAGTTAATTCTGAATTATCAGGGATAAAATTTGCAGTCTCAATATGTAAGATCACACTTTCAGCATACTGAGAGTCAGTAACTATGTTGAGAGGTTCTGAAAAATCCACTAATACCAACAGAATAGCATACAATTCCATTTTTTGAACAGAATTATAAGAACAGAACCACTTTACTTAAAGTTTCTGATTTTTAACCTGCCTTTCCTTGTTTGTTAGCATCTGTATAAAATGGACGGGCTCCAGGTATGGGTGTTTCCCAAACAATTCAAGGCAGAATCTAATCAGCTCTCTTTATTAGTTTAGTTCTATCAATTTTGGGATATTTGCTGTTAATTTCTCCCAAAAAAATTACTGCAAGCTCTTTGCCAAGGTTCACATTCTGCCCATAATTTGTCAATCTCATCCTTTGTTAAAGGTATGACAATTTCTGCTGGGTCTATTCCTGCTAATTGACAAAGTCTGAATTTTTCTTTTAAAATCAAGCCAGAGATCTTTTCAAAGTTTTTAATTTTTACTCTGTTTATTTGGTAGAAATATCAATTCCAATATAATATCTTCCCTCTGCTTTAAAATTCCTGTAGGAGAATGCCTAGAGGGTAAAATAACCAAAATGCATCAAGCTTTGGATCCACACAATCTGCATGTCCTTCCTGTACTTTCTTTTCTACCAAGGCCAATTCTCTCTCAGCTTTGGCTGATAATTCTCTTGGACTATTTAAGTCCTTATCATCTTCTAAGGTTTTGAACAGATTACTCAGTTCATCACTTTTTACCCCAACAACAGTTCGTAGGTGGGAAATGTCATTGAATAATCTTTGAAAGTCATTAAGAGTCTGTAATCGATCTCTCCTAATTTGCACCTTTTAGGGTCTAATTTTTTTAGACCTTTTTTTTTTTTTTTTTGGTTTTTCGAGACAGGGTTTCTCTGTGTAGCTTTGCGCCTTTCCTAGAACTCACTTTGGAGACCAGGCTGGCCTCGAACTCACAGAGATCCGCCTGCCTCTGCCTCCCGAGTGCTGGGATTAAAGGCATGCGCCACCACCGCCTGCCTTAGACCTATTTTATATCCTAAATAATTAATAGAATCTTCTCTTTCTATCTTTTCAGGAGCAATTTGTAATCCCCAACAAGGCAAATTTTCTTTACTTCTTTAAATATTCTATCTCCTTCTGGTCCTATACATTCAAGCCATCTGGCACTCTGTTTCACTTGAAATAATGTTCCAATCCCCAGCAGGTGAACATTTACCTCTTGAAGGGGCCAATTTGGATGCCAAAATTCTGGTGCAGTTATTGTAACATCCACACCTGTGTCTAATAAACCTTCCAAGAGAACATCATTTTATTCTTATTTTAATTTGGGTCTTTGTTCATTTATAGAAGTTTGCCAAAAAATTCACTTTATGGTTTCTCCTGAATTTTCTATTCTCTCTGCTACAACTGTTCAATCACCCAGAGCAGCCTGGTTTATTCCAATAGGCATTTGGTTATTTAATTGCTCTGAGAAGTGGGTTTCTCTATGATGGCAGGAAAGGTCTGAACTTAATTTTCTATGGGGGTCTGAATCAGGGCCCTCTGGGAGTTTCCTGAAGACAGAGGCAAAAAATTACCTTGTCTGTCCCTTGTTTATCTACATTCTTTAGTCTTGCCACACCTTCTGCATAATTCAGAAGGGAGGGGCATTCTGTTGCCATTGTTCCTTGAATAAACATTCTTTCTTGGAATGCCCTGTTTACACTACCTTTTCAAATGACCTTGTTTACCACAACCAAAACTTCTGACATTATTTTTCCTCAAAGCTTTTGAAATAAACTCTCCTATCCACATCTCATCATGGTCATGAGACTCAATATTAATTGTGTCCCTGGTCCAGTCCTCCAAGGGTGCTGATCTAGCCTATAACAGCCTGATTATTCTCTTGCATGCTGCATTCGTGGTCTCAAAAGCCAAAGATTCAATTATTATCTGTCTAGCTTCTGAATTTGTTATCATTCTATTTACTGCTGAAGACAGCTTTTGTAGGAAATCTGTGGAGGATTCTCTGGGGCCCTGTATAACTTTTGTAAATGATTCAATTTTTTTCCTGCTTCCTCAATTCTATCCTATGCATGCATTCATGGCTGCCATGCAGCATAGAATTAAACTTTGTTTATCATATAACCATTGTCTTTGTATATCAGTGTATTAACCTTCTTCAAGAAGCTGATCCTGGGAAATTTCCACATCTCTAGTCTCCTACATTGTTGCTCTATTGTTTTAGCCTCGTCTTTGAGCCCCGTTTTCAATTGTAATTGTGCCCTGGCTTCTAGGACAGCTATAACAAATTCTTTCCAATCCTGGGGACAATTCTATTACAAGTTGACCACGAGTTTAACATCTGCTTTGCAAATGGAGAATATATACTATATGAGGCTATAGCTTCTTTAAATCTCCTTAAATCTAACATTTCCACTGGAGTCCAATTAGTTTGTACACAACCTTGAGCAGGAAGTTCCTGTAAGGTTACCAGATAGATTAAGTTTGGTTGTTTGAAAACAGACCCTCTCTCTGTAACCATATAATTTAATCCTGAAATATTTTCACCTTTAAATTCTTCTGTGTTGTTCTGAATTTCTCTATAATTTATTTTAACAGGTTTTTGTAAAGTCAGTCCTGAGCTAGGTTCACCTTTAAACTTTCCTGTCTGGGTACGAATTTCTCTATGATTCATTTTAACAGGTTTTTCTAAATCTTTCAACTTGGCACTTAAATTGACCAACCTTTTTAATGCTAAAAGAAAGAAAGATGATCTAACAAATAATATTCATAATTGGTGTTGCATACATCCCATCAACATTGATTATCATCTCATTTAATTGTTTCAGTTTTAGAGTGCCTAATGTGTTATCAAACAGAGACCAAAGTCCTTCCCTTGTAAAAATATTTCCCATTTTTTAATGTGGGAAAGAAATTCTCTTTTAACTAATTTCACCCTTTAAAATATCTAAATTGACTTAACAAATCTGTCAACTGCATAGAAAAGTACAAATCTGAGATAATTTCAAAGCAGCTACCTAGTGTGGTGTCAGTCTGAGATGGAAATCCAGAGAGAATGAAGTGAGGGGGGAGCCCATCACCCAACAGAAGAACGAAGGCCAAAGAGATTCTGGTCAAGTGCTCAGGCCTGAGTCATGCAGCTGGGTCTGGGGCTAGAAGCTCTGTAAGTCCATAACTAGTCCAGCCTCATGTAGCTCTGGCCACTTGCAGCTCTGTCCATGTGCAGTGTTCAGCTCTGGTGGAGCTAGGGCCTGCAAGGCCACAGGAAAGTGACTATTTTGTGAATTTCTGCCCCATAGTTGGACACTAAATGTAGACAAATTTCTAAATGCTCTTATTAAATTAAAAACGTGGAGCCAAATATAGGGGTGAAAGCCATAGAGATCAGGGAAATAGGAAAAGCCATCAGCGACCCTTACCTCACCAACTCTGCAGCTTCCAAATGTGAGCTCCCTCCTGTCTACTGACATCTTTATATGCCTTGCTTTTCTGCCCTCTCATTGGTTCTTAGCCCAGCTACCTCACTTCCTTGTCACTACCTGTCTGTACAGACCTCCAGGTTTCTATGGTTGGTACTGGGATTAAAGGTGTTTATCACCAAGCTTGGCTCTGTTACCTACTATGTCCTTGAACACACAGAGACACTGCCTGATAAATGATCGGATAATGGCATGTGCTGCCTGAATTTGTTTACTTAAAATGGCTGGCCTTTTCTCTCTGATATACAGAGAAGCTTTATTAATCAAAGCACAAATAAAATATTACCACAGTTTTCAATATGCACGTGTTTGATGCAATTTTAAGGCTATAGTACTGAAACCAAGTTATGTCTTTATTTATGTCTTTAATGTATTAATTTTTCACTCTTTCTCTACAAATCTTTATGATTCTAGTCTTCATATTCCTTATTGTAGATTAATTTCTAAAGGTCTTATTAATATAAACAAACCTGGAGCCAAGTACTGGGGTGAATGTTGAAATAACACAGAAACAGAACAAGCCACATTCAATCCCACCTTGCCAATTCCTCAGCTGATCTAGTTTCCTCACACTGAAAGCCTCTGAGTCCTCATCCAAATGGATCTTAGCTTAACTGCTGCTAAAAGCCTAAAAGCTTAAAAAGCCTCTAGTTTCTGGTCTTCATGCCTTATACACCTTTCTGCTTCATGCCATCACTTCCTGGGACTAAATGCATGTGTCTTTCCCAAGCAAGACATGAGATCTCAAGTGCTGAGATTAAAGGTGTGTGTCAACATGCCTGACTGTTTTCAGTGTGGCCTTGAACTCACAGAGATTCAGATGGATCTCTGCCTCCAGAATGCTAGAATTAATGGTGTGTGTTACCACTACTTAACCTCTAAGTTTAATATAGTGCATGCTCTTTTCTCTGACCCCAAGATAAGTTTATTGGGGTGCATAATATATCAGCTACACCCTCTGTATTTTATTTGTGTCTTTAAAAAATTAAAATGTGTTTATCATCCAATTCTTTCAATTCAATACTTTCAGCTTTTGACATTTTGATGTGCATTCATCTCAATCTCCAATTCACACTGTTACCAAAAGATGATGCATTTGAGTGTTTACGTGTTTTAAAATTTCTTTTGATCTCTAATTGTCTGTTGAATAAATCACACTCAAAATGACATACTTTACATTGTATAAAGATCAAGTAGGCAGGACTGATTGAAATTTTTTCAAAGGGCCCTAGAGCACTCAATCTCTGAAGAGTGCATGGGTTCTCACTCTGCAGAAAGAAAATAAATTGTCTCATAGTCATTTCTTCAATTTAATTTATATAGCCAAGAAAATATGTGAAAAAAAGGAGAGGTGAAATTAAAAAAAAAAAAAACAAGAATCAATACACAAAATAGTAATTTGAAAAATCCAAACAGGTTCATATTTGCCATTATAAAATTTGTGATCCTTATGAATATAAAATTATGAGTGAGGTGTTAGTATGACTGTATTAAATAGTTGTGGCTCTCATAACAATCATCTCTTTACAGTAACTCCATCATAGGCTGATGAGAAAAATAGGAATCAAATTAAATCAAAACAAATAAAGAACAACAAAAGAGAGGATGTAAGTAAATCATAAGTAGAGTCAAAGCCAGATGCTAACACTATTTTGGTAAGATCTTTACATGATATTCAGAAGAGAGTGGATTCAAATAAGCAAGGGCAGAACAAAAATAAATAACAATCACTTTCGTGTGAAAAGGTTACCTTGACTCCACCTCACAATTTATGTTTGCACTAAAGAGATAATAATTCTCTGCTGAGTTTGGTCAGTATAATTAAAAAATATTCAATTGCATATTTATGACTCTCCATCTATTATGCATCTTCATTAGTGTGACTAGAGGAAAAGTAGAGGGTACTACAAGATGTATCAATCACTTGGACTGAAATTCCAAGATATAGAGCTTCTGGCTGTTCATACCACATACTCATTCCAATATGAGAACCCATGTCCTATTTTGTTCCTCTATTCTTTCACTGTCTGGGATCTCTCACTGTCTCTTCAGGTCAATATGAGTTTTTCTAACATTTAGTCACATTAAGACATCCTTTAATAGAAGTAATTTTCTCCATTCCAGTTCTATTATGTTCTGCTTCTGTTGTATATTGGATATTATGTTAATAATATAGTGGTAGTTATGGTTTCTATTGCTGTGAAAAAAAAACACCATCACCACTGCAACTATTATAAAGGAAAACATTTCACTGTGGTGGTAGCTCACTTGCAGTTCAGAGGTTCAGCCCATTATCATCATGGCAGCACATGACTAAGTTCTAGCTAGAGTTTTCCTGCCTGGCCCACAGTCAGGACAAATCTCTGACACCCGCCAGTCCCACAGCTGCTTAGACCCAACCAAGTAAACACAGAGACTTATATTGCTTACAAACTGTACAGCTGTGGCAGGCTTCTTGCTAACTGTTCTTATATCTTAAATTAATCCATTTCTAGGAATCTATACCTTGCCACGTGGCTCGTGGCTTACTGGCATCTTCACATGTTCCTTGTCATGGTGGTGGCTAGCAGTGTCTCCCTCACTCAGCTTCCTGTTCTCTCAATTCTCCTCTCTGTTAGTCCTACCTATACTTCCTGCCTGGCCACTGGCCAATCAGTGTTTTATTTATTGACCAATCAGAGAATTTGACATACAGACCATCCCACAGCACCGAGTAGAGACAGACATGGTGCTGGAGAAGTAACTGAGAGTCCTGTATCTTTTCAGGCAACAGGCAATAGTCTCATTGCCACACTGAGGGAAGCTTTTGCAAAAAAAGACTTCAAAACCTGCCCCCACAGTGAGACACTTCCTCCAACAGACCATACCTATTCCATCAAAGCCACAACTCCTAACATTACCACTCTCTTTGGCAGCCATTCTATTTCAAACCACCACTAGTACTATATTATATATAATATATAGTAATTTAGTAATATATCTGTATCACTACATTTCTGCATAAATCTGTTTGTTGCATTTCTATCTCTTTAAATCCATTGTTCTCTACATTATTTTTCTGGTATATGCTGTCATTCTGACCTACTGATTTTTCCTGTTTCTGCTATTTCAGTACTTTTATATTACTGGACCTATAGAGTGAATACATTTTTGTTTTAGTTATTTGAATTGTTCTTTTCCATATTACCCTATTTAATTTGCTGAGAGATGTTTCCTAGAAACTCTATTTCAATACTTGCAACTACATTGTTTTCTACAATTTTATTCATATTATTTTCCTCATATTACTTTATTTTTTAAAAAAATTTAATTATTATTATTTTTAATTTTATAATTAATTTAATTTTACATATCAGCCATAGATTCCCTGTCCTCCCTCCTCCTGCCCTCATCCCTCACTTCCTGTCCTCCCCCCAACCCACCCCTCATTCCCATCTCCTCCAGGGCAAGGACTCCCCTGTGGATTCAGCTCAGCCTGGTGGATTCAGTCCAGGCAGGTCCAGTCCCCTCCTCCCTTCACCCAGGATGAACAACGTGTTCCAGCATAGGCCCCAGGGTCCAAAAAGCCAGCTCATGCACTAAGGACAGGTCCCCATCCCACTGCCTGGGGGCCTCCCAAACAGTTCAAGCTAATCAACTATCTCACTTATCCAGAGGGCCTGATCCAGTTCCATGGGGGCTCCTCAGCTATTGGTTCATAGTTCATGTGTTTCCACTAGTTTGGCTATTTGTCCCTGTGCTTTTTCCAATCTTGGTCTCAACAATTCTCACTTATACAATCCCTCCTCTCTCTCACCAATTGGACTCCTGGAGCTCCACCTGGGGCCCAGCTGTGGATCTCTGCATCCACTTCCATCAGTCATTGAATGAGAGTTCTATCATGACAGGGTTTTCAGTCATCTGGATCTCCTGCTCCCCTAAACTCTCTTTCCCCCGACCCTTGCCCTTCATTAACCCCCTCATGACCAGTTTGCTCATGTAGATCTCATCCATTTCTTTGTCATTGGATGATTCCTGTGTCTTTCTTAGGGTCCTCTTTACTAGGTAGCTTCCATGGAGTTGTGAGTAGCAGTCTAGTCATCCTTTGCTTTACATCTAGTATCCTCCTATGAGTGAGTACATATCATGTTTGTCTTTCTAAGTCTGGGTTAACTCACTCAGGATGATTTTTTTCTAGATCCATTCATTTGCCTGCAAACCTCATGATGTCATTGTTTTTCTCTGCTGAGTAGTACTCCATTGTGAATATGTACCACATTTTATTTATCCATTCTTCAGTTGAAGGGCATCTAGGTTGTTTTCAGGTTCTGACTATTACAAACAATGCTGTTATGAACATAGCTGAGCATGTGCCCTTGTGGTATGATTGAGCATTCCTTGGGTATATGCTCAAGAGTGGTATAGCTGGGTCTTGGGGGAGATTGATTCCCAATTTTCTAAGAAAGCATCACATTGATTTCCAAAGTGGCTGCACAAGCTTGCATTCCCACCAACAGTGGAGGTGAGTTCCCTTTGCTCCATATCCTCTCTAGCATAAGCTGTCTTCAGTGTTTTTGATCTTAGCCATTCTGACAGGTATAAGGTGGTATCTCAGAGTTGTTTTGATTTGCATTTCCCTAATGATTAGGGATGTTGAGTACAGTACACTGGAAAAAAGAAAGCATCTTCAATAAATGGTCCTGGCATAACTGGATGTCATCATGTAGAAGGCTGCAAATAGATACATATCTGTCACTGTGTACAAAACTTAAGTCCAAGTGGATCAAAGACCTCAACATAAATCCAGTTACTCCAAACCTGATAGAAGAGAAAGTAGGAAGTAGTCTTGAATGCATTGGCACCGGAGATCACTTCCTAAATATAACACCAGTAGCACAGACACTGAGAGAAACAATTAATAAATGGGACCTCTTGAAACGGAAAAGCTTTTGTAGAACAAAGGACATGGTCAACAAGACAAAGTGACAGCCTACAGAATGGGAAAAAATCTTCACCAACCCCACATCTGATAGAGGGCTGATATCCAGAGTATATAAAGAACTCAAGAAATTAGATATCAAAATGCCCAACAGTCCAATTAAGAAATGGGCTATAGGGCTAAACAGAGAATTCTCAATAGAGGAAGCTCAAATGGCTGAAAGACATTTAAGGAATTGCTCTACTTTATTGATTTTTAAAATATATTCCTTTTATTTTGTTTTAAAAAACAATGATGCTTATTTATTAATAGTGATACTATTTAGAATTATGTTATATAGTGAAATAAGCATATTTTTTTCTCTATGTTTTTAAATCACTGGCATATTACTCTTTGAGATTCAGGGACAATATATCAGTACTACCAGGTATTGTCAGAATTTTCAAAATTCCTGTTTAAAGAAGAACATACACCAAGTTTAGCATTACTTTTAAAGAACTACAGTCTTTAGGAATATTCCATTAAAATTTTTAAAATTCAGGTCTTTCAGTTACAGCCCCTCATGGAATCAAATTTATTTATTTGAGCTTATTGTCTATTCTTCATCAATACAATGCATACTTATGACAGAAATGGTTTTTAATTAACATTTACTTTTGAGTGTGGAATATACACATATTAGGAAAACAAGGTACAGAGTTCTGACATGTTTCATTCTGTTTTCTAGTAGTAGTTTTTTTGCAAAATTAACTATGATGTAGTTATCAATGCATTAACATTGGTTCCAAATCATAGAATATTTATCAGCAAAAGGCAAAAAGTACATTTTGTTTGAAATATTATGTTAAGATTTCAGTTAGCAAGATAAATTATAGGCTTTTTTTCTGTTGATAAATATATAAATTATTCTCTTTAAAATGTTTCTTGTTTTTGAGAATTTCCTAAATATATAACATAAAATATGATCATATTTACTCCAAAAATTCCAGCCAATACTTCCTATATCTCCCTTAACACATCATGTTCTGTATGGTATAATTAACTTATCCTAATAAGTTACAAAAAAGTGTAGGTTTGTGATTTTTTGTAGCTTATTTCAGCAGTAATAACTGCCATAATTATGGTAATAAAAACATTAAAAGAAACCAAGATCAGTGATAAATACCAAAGAAATTACTCAATTAAAACTTGTAAAAATTTTTTTTTGGATTTTACATGGCTAGTCATATTTTTATCTTATAAACTTTCAGGTAATAATGCAGTGGGTAGCTGTTCCAGCTTTGACCTGGAAGTACCACCCTTAATGAGGCTTCTGGTAACTGCCATGCCTACCTATGACCAGCCCCTGAGGTGGGACCAAGACAGAAGCCCTTAAGACTCAAGATCTGGATGAGCTGGCTCTCTTGGTTCCTTGTGATCCTAGATGCTGGATGTAGACTGAGGAGAGTTCTCCAGAGAATACCACTGGACTGCACTTCACCTCTCCTCAATCCTGTAACCAATCCCTTTACTGGCTGTAAGTTAACCCAAAATAAGCCTCCTTTTCAACTATGTGAAGTTGCCTTAATAAATCCTCCAATATAATAATGTTACATTAAGTAAGAGAATGCATATTTCAAAGAATTTTTTATGTATTTAAGCAATTTAAAAATTCTTAAATCAATTTGACTATGCAAAATCAGTACCTATCAGCTACTGACTACTAAATTAGAACATTATACAGATTACAACTAATGAATTATATAAGTATTCTAATCAGAAAATACATAACATCAATTGTGATATTAGACAAAAAAACATGATTAGCTGCAAAGAAATCAATCTACAAATGTGAAAAAATAGAATATATCGTCTACTTTCACAGCAGTGTCTGGGGGGAGGCTATTCTTTGTCAGTTTCATCAACTAATGGAAACAAATATACTATTCAGTATTTTGAAATGGAGATCAGTCATGCATTTCTACAGCAAAATTTGCTCAATCTTGCAACTACTCAGGTAATGGAGATACAGTAAAATAGCAGGAATATTTGTACCCATAAGATATAACACAAATATTTGACTTTTCAAATGTATTTATAATTATAAACTGTACTTCCAATTAGAAGAGGAAATATGTATCCAAAGATAATAGTAAGCAATTTTAGCTACTAGTCACTAATCTTCTTGCTTTAACCACAGTAACTACTTAAGACATAGATAACATATTCTGCTACAGCCTATTTCTTTCCTGAAAGAGATTTTCTGCCTACACATGTGAAATTTAGCCCCTGGAACACACACACACATCTTACTAAGGTAAAAGAAACAGCTTAAAGAAATGCTAAGTAAGAAGCAACATAATGGCTTTAGTAAGCCACGCTACTTTCTTTATGAATAAAAATAGAAATGCTACATACAAAATACTATATTACTTAAAGATAAATGTACCTCATTGAGATTTATAGAAAAGAGTACATAATACCAAATAGACTGTGCCTCAGAACCATTATTCCATGCTCTAAGATTAGCAATGTCTTTTTGACTAGCAACAGTGTGCTAGATAGAATACATTATTGTATAAATAATAAAACATGCTATTATATATCATGTATAATATATAAGAAGTGAATATTATTTCCAGTTCTAACATAATTGGAAGAAAGAGATGTTATTATGGTATGAAAATGAAATTTCCATAATAGACTCACGTGTTGAATTCTTGATTCTCATCCTGTGGTATTATTATTGGAGTTTCTGGGAACCAATAGAAACTTGGGCCTTGTTGGAGACAGCAGGTCTCTGGAAACTTGCCTTTAAGTGTACAGTATCTTCGTTGTTTTTTTAATTCAGTCAATGGCACCATGGATTGATGACTGAGACCTCTGACATTAAGAGCCAAAATAAATTCACTTTTATTGAAATGTAGTATAAGAATAGAGTTGTCTGCAGGGAATATTGATGCTTGTGAAAAAACTCTAATAAAACAAGACTACAGTTTTACAGACTCAGTTTCTTAAAGAAAACAAAGACTCATTCTTAGAATGTGGTTTCATGCTCATCCCTGGTATATCAGAGAAGAGTGAGTTTTACTTCAGCTGTTGTTATTCATATATCTCTATGGAAAAACATTTTTTGTCACATGTAGCTTGTCCTTGTGATTATACATTTTACTCACATGTTTCCTATTAATCCTCAGAGTATAAATTTTCTGATACTCTGAAGGAAGTTAACTATTGCATGAGACTTTAGCCCCCTTCATTTATCAGCTCCATTCTCCATCTCTAGAGTAATAAACATGCCTTTTCTTAAGTTGATAATTTCAGATACTCTGTCACGGCAACAAGAAAATCAACACTGAAAATTGAAGCCAGAAGCGTAAAATAGTTGTGATTAAATTATAATTGTTTGGTTTTTGGTCTCTGGAACTGCTTTGTGAAAGAAACTAGGAGTCTTTGTAATTTGGGAGCCAGAAAATGAACATACCATAAGCAGTATTTAATGACCAATTCTGGTAAGAAATTGTACCATCATGAAGATATGAAAGCAGATTATAAAAGCCAAGCCCATTGAGACTTCAACCATGAACAGACATTTCTTTCTTTCTTTCTTTCTTTCTTTCTTTCTTTCTTTCTTTCTTTCTTTCTTTCTTTCTTTCTTTCTTTCTTTTAGTTTTTCAAGACAGGGTTTCTCTGTATAGTTTTGGTGCCTGTCCTAGATCTTGCTCTGTAGAACATATGGGCCTTTAACTCAAGAGAGATCCACCTGGCTCTGCCTCCAGAGTCATGGGATTAAAAGCATGCCCCCCACCACCACCTGGCAACAGGTATTTATTGAGCAAAATTAATCTGACAAAGAAGGAGTCTGTGCTCTGCAATTGAGAGTGCCCATTTTTTTTAAATTTTATTTTATCTTATTTTTTATTTTACAATATAATTTAATTCTACATATCAACCACGGATTCCCTTGTTCTCCCCTCTCCCACCCCCCATTCCCATCTCCTCCAGGGCAAATACCCCCCAAGGTTTGGCAGCCCCAACTGACCTATTCTGGTGATAGGATGGCCAAACACCCTAATTGTCGTGCTAGAAACCCCATCCAATGGCTGAGGGAACTGGATGCAGAGATCCATGGCCAGGCCCTGAGTGGAGCTCCAGGAGTCCAATGGGTGAGAATGCCCAAATTTAAACATGACTTATTAATTAATCTAGTGTTAGAAATTTTGAGATGGTTTATCATACATGCTGTGACATTGTTATTGTTAGCTGCATTTAGATTAATTTACAGTAAGAAAAAGGAGCCAAAATCAGAAAAGGAAAAATTATAAGAACCACAAGTCTTCAAAGACCTATAGAATATGGCATTTAAAATGTTTTAAGAACCTTGACTTTCTGAACATTGAGACATGTCTGCTCCTGGCAGCACCAATCTACTTCAGAGAAGATAATGGGCATTGAAGAAACTCACTATGGAGTTTGCTTTCTTTGTGGCAAAAGTAAACTGCTGGGCAAAAAGTGCCCTTGTATCAACTACTTGATAAAATGTTGTATCAACTGGACATGCAGGACCCATAGGAAAGTGACCACTGAACTTTGCAAGGTGAGATGATCCTTCAGGTTCCTGCTTTGCAAAAGAAACTGAAGATATTCTACAGGACACAGAAAAAAGCAACTGAGAGACTCTAGGCCTGTAGACTGAAGAATGGATGCCCATATGTTGCAGAAGAACTTCGGGTAACTGTCCAGGTAGCCAACTGTCTCTGTCATTCTAGATTTTTGGAAGTTGCTTTCAATGTTCTTCCTGTTTACTTAGGTAATATTTGTCCTTCTGGGGTCTTTGATGTAGTTGAAGAGTAGATAGTCATAATTTTCCTTGGTTCTGATAAAAGATAAATTAGCTATGAAACTTTAAACTCACAAATATAAGATAGAATATTTTCTTTAATTTTATAAAATACAAATAGAATAGATATTGTAACTATAATTCTTGTTTGATAACTGTTTTATTATATGTAATTTTACTATGTTGTAGTTAAAACCTTCCTTTTAAATAGAAAGTAAAGGGGAAATGATGGGTGATATTGCTCTGTATGCTATGAATTTGTTGCTCTGATTGGTCAATAAATAAAATGCTGATTGGCCAGTAGACAGGCAGGAAGGATATAGGTGGGATAAGCAAACACGGAGAATTCTTGGAAGAGGAAAGCTGAGTCAGGAGATGCCAGCCTGCCATCCAGAGAGCAGCATGTAAAGACATGCATGTAAAGCCACAGAACATGGGGCAACATATAGATTAACAGAAATGGGCTGAATTTAAATGTAAGAACTAGTCAGTGGTAGGCCTTAGCTAATGGCTTAGCAGTTTTAATTTTAAAATAAAGGCTGGAAATAAGGAAGCCACAGTGTTTGAAGATGTTAGCATGATTAAAAACACCTTAATTATTGTTAACATGAAAACAGGGAAGGTGGATTGAGGAGACCACAGGAATTGGCCAAATTCCAACACATTGAAACCTAAATGGTCTGAAATACTAACACTGACCAAAGCAATTATACTTAGAAAAAGAGCACTTTCATAGTACCTGGGGTATCCAGTTAAAACAGGCTTTCTAGAAATTTTTCTGTCCAGAATTTTTTTCATGATCACTCCAGATGGCAAAAGTAAGTGTGAACAAGCATCAAGAGGACCTAGTTATTTTTTGAGGTTGTGACAGAAGTCGGGGTCATCTGTATTGATGCTAGTTCTGTAAGCAGCAGAATTCAAGAGTTGTAGTATGATGGAGGATTTTATCTCATGTCATAGCAAACTATGGCAGTCCAGACATGACCAAAAGCAATTCATGGAGAAAGTATTTTACTTCATTTACTTTCCACATCACAGCCCATGATTGAAGGAAGTCAGGGCAGTCACTCAAACAAGGCAGGAACCCAGAAGCAGAGACTGATGCAGAGACCATGGAAAGATATTGATTACTGTATTTCTCTGTCTGGCTTACTAGTTTGCATTCTTATACTAATGAATACTACCAACCCAAAGCTCAATCATATACTCACGATATATTTATTGGTGTTAAATTTGTTTTTAAATATGTAAATCTTTTTTTAAAAAAATTATGGTGGAGAAGAAAGTTTACTATAGATATGTGGAAGAGAATAGCCAGAGTCAGAGACATCTGGGAGAGTCATGACTTTGAGCATAGGTGGAGAGAAGGGAGGGGAAAGGAAAGAGAGAAAATAGGTGCATCAGCCAGCAGGCCCAAAAAGGAGGGGTAACCAATATGGCTGGATTATATAAGGAAGGACAGCTCAGTAAGAGCAATCCACTCTGACATCTTGGCTGGAGTAGTTCAGGGTATGGCACCAGGAGGACCAGGTAGGGTCTCAGGAATGCTGGGAGAACCTGGTGGCCAGGTCTGCTTTGATATGTTAAGTAGGCATCTCAGCTGTTTGTCCCAGGTTTGAAATTTAACATTCTAACCTTTTGTTGATAATAAATAAATAATAAGGGGTGAAGACATGACACAATCTTCTCTATGAATACTTCATGTTGACATTGGGGCATCAGTGTTGGGTGCTGTATTTTAAAATGATGTGCAGCAGCCTTGGAGGGTAGAGACAATAGGCACAGAGAAGAAAGTCACTCATAACATCCAGGCAGCTCCCATGTGGAAAGTTTTATTATTAAAGGGGGAAGGGAGAGGGGAAGAGAGAAAATGAGAGGGAAAGAGAGAAAGAGAGGGGAAGAGAGAGTGTGGAGGTATGTACACCCTAGTAACAAAAGAAAGGTAGGAAGAAGACAGAGAAGTGGTGGGGTTTTCTCTTTAAGGGGGCTTTATATAAGATGACCTTGTCAGGATGTAGGTGGGTCCTCAAGGGGTGGGTCCTTTTTGATTATTATCAAAAGGTGAGTTATGGATAGCAAGTAACAGGGGTGGGAATGAGTGTTCTGAATTCTTGAAACTGCTTCCTGCTGATTTTGGAAGCAAGTGGGGAGGGAAAAGTTGGGAGTCATGGTCATGTACAGCGGGAGGTGGGAGTGAAGAAGCATTCAGTTAGCTGTCATTATGGAGACCTCAGGAATCTGTTCTTTGAAGGAGCTGAGAAGGCAGGTTGCTAGGGAAAAAATAGATTGTTATCATTGGTCTCATGAACAGGGCTAGCCAGAGGAGGCTTGATAACTGTCAGAAAGAATGAGATAGAGAAGTGCCCTGGTTGTACAGAATGGGCAAGGGTAAATGAGCAAGACATGAGAGCAGATATATCCTGCATTGGGACATCTTGGAAAACCAGGTTCCAGTTGCTGGGAATGTGGCCCTTTGAGCCTGGAGAGGTGGTACCAGCAGTGAGGTCCCAGGAGCTCGGGGAAATGGCACACCAAACTGAGGGATGATGTGTTCCAGCAATACATGAGCCATCACATCTGCTATTTCTCTGGACATGGGAAATGCCTCTATCTATCCTTTAATATGTCAACAAATTGGGAGGTAAGAGAGTTTTGTAAGTGGGCATGCTGGTGAAGTTAGCCTGCTAGTATTTACCCAGTTAGTGCCCTTGGTTGGTGCAGTGGCTGGTAGAGTATCTGGAGGTTTGGCCTTGGCATGAGTCTGGCAGGAGGGGTGTATCTGTGCAAATGTCTGTAAAACAACTCGAACAGATTTACATCTTGGTGTTATGGCAAAAGCTATGGCTTTGGGTTAAAGGTTATGAACATTTTCAAGGGCCTGGTTTCAGCCCAATGAAACATATCTTTAAATCTATAACCAGAGGAAATTTACTGAATGGAAGTGGCTGAGTGAGTGAAGGAGGAGGGAGGCTTCTATACCCTCTCTACTGCTAACATGTCTCTAAAAGCTGGGACCAGTAAAGTCCATAGAAATTTAAGGACTCTCAAGTTGGTCCGTAGTCAGTGCTCTATCAGTTTATCAAAACTGTATCAGTTTTAAAACTCTGAATCTCTGAAATTACATCTGAAACCAGTTTATCCTGTAGCATGAAGTCTATGAATGAGGCACATCTGTCTGTACTTTTTTTTTTTGTTTGTTTGTTTTGTTTTTCGAGACAGGGTTTCTCTGTGTAGCCTTGCGCCTTTCCTGAAACTCACTTGGTAGTCCAGGCTGGCCTCGAACTCACAGAGATCCGCTTGACTCTGCCTCCCCTGTCTGTACTTTTAACAGGAAACTTATTAATGAGCCACCAAGATGTTTGTAGTCTTGGGGTCAGGAGAGAACTATAAAATTGGCAAGTCTATTAGTACCCTGGTCATTGAACACCACCACCAGATCTGAGAAGGATAACTAAATGAACAGAAATGAGACCACTTTCCTATCTTCGCCATCACATAAACAAACCTTGAAGCACCTGCTTTTTATCTAATTCACCAGGAGATACTGAGAACAGTCATTGCAAAGTGAATTCATCCCATTTTTTGAGTCTGGTAGCAAGGTGAACTATGCCTAGACTTAGTATTAGCTCTGTGATTAGTATTAGTAGTAATATTAGATTATTATTAGGCCTGTGAATTTTACATAGAGAACTGAGAAGGCAGCTTGAAGTTTTGGTTGTTGAACTGATAAAGCCTAGACATCAAATGGCAAGATCTGAGAAGGATAAATTTTATCTGAGTTAGCAATTGAAAGTGACAGAGACTTACTTGCTGGCTACCTAGACAGCCACTCCAGGGTACTCCATGGATGCTGAGGGCAGAGATCTCAAGGCAACAACATCAGTCTTCAGCTGCCAGGCCTCAGATGATATGACAGTTGTGGGGTAGGAACTTGTAGAGAGGACCAGCCTACCTTGTCTAGGCAAAAGTGAGCCAATGAATTCCTCAGAGTCCTGTTGTCAATTCTGTTGTCTGAAGAAAGCCCTGGCAGCAGCGGAGGTGAAAGGCAGCAGTTGAGGTAAAAGCTAGTTTCTTGCCCAGTGGCTGGTGTTGCCCCTCTGGAGCAAGTTTCAGGTGGAGGTTCTTTGGCTGTGGATATTGCTCTGTATGCTGTGAATGTGTTGCTCTGTATGCTGTGAATGTGTTGCTCTGTATGCTGTGAATGTGTTGCTCTGATTGGTTAATAAATAAAATGGTGATTGGCCAGTAGCCAGGCAGGAAGTATAGGTGGGACAAAGAGAGAGGAGAATTCTGGGAACAGGAAGACTGAGTCAGGAGTCACCAGCCACACACAGAATAAGCAAGATGTAAAGATACCAGTAAGCCACGAGCCACTTGGCAATGTATAGATTTATAGAAATGGGTTAATTTAAGATGTAAGATCTAGCTAGCAAGAAGCCTGAGCCATTAGGCCATACAGTGTGTTTATTTGGGTCTGAGTGGGTGCAGGCCTGGGTGGGACTGGAGAAAATTTACATTCTTCTGTGTCCATCTGTCTTCTTTGGAGGAAAGAAAGGTGCTGCCAGGAGCTAGTTTGACTCTCTGTCATGAAAAGCTTTTCAATTAAACATTTTAAATGCCAAATTCTGCAGATGTCTGAGCATTTGAGGACTCTCTGTCTATTAGGTATAAATGACTATCAGCCTGTGTTCCCTAACAGTCTTCAATATGTTATCAGCTTTTATAAGACTAGGACTTACTATCTCCTGAGAAGGCAAAGAAGAGTGACAGGGGAAAGATCCCATGGCCAAATGGAAACAGGACAAAAGGGGTTTGTGAGTTGGGGTGTAGCCCAACTCTGAGAAAAGGACACTTTCAGTGGACCAGAAACTCCATCATAGAAAATATATTTTGCTTATCAGATATCCCATTTATCAAACATATGACATCATTTATTTAAATCTCTAGAAGCTTGGTGTTGAACATTTGGCAAAGACATAGGTGTGAATCTCTAAGTTAGCTTTTGTTAATCTGAATAGACCTTCATAAATTTATATTTCTATTATCATATAGAGTATACTATAAAACAGTGTTCAATCAAATACAGCTTTACATTTCTATCATCATACAAAAAGTCCATACTAATCCAAAGTATTTGAAGCTTGTTGCTTCCTTACTCTAGGAGATAAACTGAATAGAGAGGTCTTGAGGACTAAATGTACTTTTTTAACCTTAGTAAAAGACAGCTGCCAGCCATGTGGCCATCTACATCATGATGGGGAGAGCCATGTGGTTGCTGCTCAAAACATTTTTTTAAATAGGTAAATCCAAGTCACCTGCATATACACATAGAGATATATTAAATAGGAGTTGCATAAATGAGAAGAAAGAAAGTGGAGAATTATTTCTTCGATCCCCGACTTTCTGGCCCAATGCAATACTGAGGCCAGTCTTACATCCAGGGGGATGGTGCAAGGCAGGTAGCCCTGCCAGAGACCCAGGTGCCAGTACTGAATGGAAGGCAAAGCCACTGGTGAATGAAAGAGCAGATTTGTTACAGGCAGGAGGGAGCAGACCTGCCACAGGTAGAGCAGAGTAGCAAGGTTCTAGCGTGAAGTGGGTATATTCGCCTGGCCCTGCCAAGGTATGCCACAAAGCAAACATGCCATAGGCAACAGAGTTAGTGCAAGAAGTTTAAGGAAGGAGGAAAGCAAAAGAGTGAAAGAGTGGGAATTTGGCGGGGCAGGCCCTGATCGCTCACAGTAGTCATAAATATCCCGAAAAATATAGCACAGCTCCCATGGAAGAGATGAGGGAAAGAAGTAACTACAACCTGTAGTTGTGGGCATCCCCAGGACTAAAGAGAGGACTGAAAGAGGACCAAGCCTTTAAGAGGCTGGATGGGGGAGGGTTGATATGGATTAGCCTGGCTAAGCCAGAGGGGTTTCAGCACCTGGTACCAGGTTTTTCGTAGAGGTCAGAAGGCCTCTGAGAGTGAAGCCATCCCTAGAAAAACCATCAGGAATGGTGTTGCAAAAGCCCAGTAGGGCCTAATGAAACTGCAGGATTGCAGCTCCAAGGGTGGTGGGATGGGGTCAGGTTAAGAGAGCCAGCCATCCCTCAGGCAGCAGGTCACCCTGCGTGGGCCCCAGTGAGGAGCTTACCACCATTCCCCAGAAATTTGGGAGGTTGGGGGAACTGTTTAGAATGACTCAGGGGAAATTTACACAATTGCCTGGGTGGGTAGGGATGGGGTGTTGAGCAATGGATGAGCCAGATGGTGAGCCTGTTGTGGGTCAAGGGTCCGAGCATGCCTGAGACTGAGGAACTGCCAGGAGAGTCCCCCAACTTTTCATGGCGGCAATGTTGTGTTTTAAAAACAACACGGTGCCTTGGCAGGTGGGCACTGGGCCAGAAAGTCCTTCACACTATGCAGGCAGCACCCATGTGGAAATTTTTATTATTAAAGGGGCCAGGGAGAGGTGAAGAGAGAGAAAGAGAAAGAAAGAGGGAGAGAGCGAGAGTGGAGGTATGCTTGCCTTCTTGACAAGAGAAAGGAAAAAGGAAGAGGGGGGGGGGTTCTTAAAGAGGACTTTATGTAAGATGACCTTGTCAGGACTTAGGAGGGTCCCCAAGGGGTGGGTCTAAGTGCTAACATTCCAGACCCAAAGAAGCTGATTGCTGGTCAAGTCCGAGAAATCTGGCTGTTTCATTTGCTTTTCAGGCTCTGTGGTACCATTTGAGGCTAGGGAAGTCCAGGCACCATTGGAGTAGTTTAAGAGGCTGAACCACCTGGGGCTAGCTGCTTTGAAGCTGTCCAGGATGCAGATTTTGAGGGAAAACCGGGATCTGGTGATTTGCTGTAGCTCTCTTCAGTTTATTTGAAATCTGCGAGGACAGTTAGACTAGGGAGAGAAGGTAAAGTCAAGGAATTTGTGGGAAATTTTTATTTTATTTTATTATTTTTTGGTTTTTCGAGACAGGGTTTCTCTGTGCAGCTTTGCGACTTTCCTGGAACTCACTTGGTAGCCCAGGCTGGCCTCGAACTCACAGAGATCTGCCTGGCTCTGCCTCCAGAGTGCTGGGATTAAAGGCGTATCATAAATGTACATTTGGAACTTCCAGACCTGTGGTCCTGGCAGCTGGGAGAGGGGAATCCCCAGACCAGGAGAGAGAGAGATCCCACCCTCAGGAATAGGTGGAATGGGCAAATGAGGAAATATGCTGTTGATTGTTGGAGGCCATTTGGCCTGTGAGTGATGGATTCAAATCAATTCCTTGAAGCTTACAAGATTGTTTTAGACCCTTAAACTTAAGATCTTATATCCTCCAACTTTTTCAACTTGTATTTATATAATGTATGATATTTTTTAGACTCTCCTAACTTACAATAAAATTTAAACTTTTTTCTAGCCAATTCCAATTCTTTACCATGAGACACAGGTGGCTGATTATTGACAGCAGTCATAGTAAAGTTTATATATATATATATATATATGTTTGTGTATATGTATGTATGTGTGTGTGTATTATAGCAATTTTTGAGAGCAATGTTCAGCAAAATCATAGAGATAAAAGATTTTTAAAAGTGGTAAGTAGACACTTAGAGAAGAGAAACTTGGAAGTGGAGAGTAGAACAAGTTTAGATATTAGAGATTTGGGGATCATTATTTTTGTACAGTCACAGTTATAATTTGTGAGAATTTGGAAATCAAGTGCATCAATTTTTGGCCATTGATTTGTACTGAGGCCTAGCTGTAGTAATGAAATCTGAGCCCATGGAGAAAGAGAGAGGATGGCAAATGTTAGTAGAGAGAACCAGACAGGTGTAGCAGGCCAGAACCAAGAGATGGGAGTAGCAGATTTGGATAAGTGTCTTGCGACAAGAATTTCCATCCTGGGCATTCATAAGCAGTATGAGAAACTTGTCAGAGAGAAACATGTTCCAAATCACAAAGTAAAGGCATCCCTTGTCTTTATGATTAGAGCCCAGTGGACGAGAGGAACTTCCTGGCACACCTGTGTAGCTTTTTAGTAAAGAAGCCTGGCAGCTTGTGGTGACTCTTATCTGTTAGAGAAGGATAGGGAAGGAGAGTAGGAGAAAAAGGAGATGTTCAAGTGGCTGTAGATGTTCAGAGACATAAACATGTAGGTTCCCATAGGGAGGACAGAGTAGGCCAGGGCCTACAGAAAAGAGAGACAAAGGATTAGAAAGAAAATACAGGGAAGCAGCAGCTGAAGAATCAGACTAAAATTTGGAATCAAATTTTGCAGGTGGCAAAAGCCAACAGATACAGATAATCCATATATACCTTAGGATAATCAGATCAGCAGGTTGGTTTAGAGTGACTGAGCTCCTTAACAAGGGAACTCATTTATGCCACTCTCCAGTTTCTGCACAGGATGAATTAAAAAACTTGTTCAGCTATGTTCATATCAGCATTGTTTGTAATAGCCAGAACATGGAAACAACCTAGATGCCCTTCAACTGAAGAATGGATAAACAAAATGTGGTACATATACACAATGGAATACTACTCAGCAGAGAAAAACAATGACATCATGAGGTTTGCAGACAAATGGATGAATCTAGAAAAAATCATCCTGAGTGAGGTAACCCAGACTCAGAAAGACAAACATGGTATGTACTCACTCATAGGAGGATACTAGATGTGGAACAAGGATGACTGGACTGCTACTCACATCACCAGGGAGGCTACCTGGAAAACAGGACCCCAAGAAAGACACGGGGATCGCCCAATGACAGAGAAATGGAATGAGATCTACATGAACAGCCTGGACATGAGTGGGGGTAGTGAAGGGCGAGGGTCGATGGAAAGAGAGCTTGGGAGACCGGGAGATCCCAGCTGGATCAACAACAGAGAGGGAGAACAAGGAATAGGAGACCATGGTAAATGATCACATGAGAATAGGAAGAAGCAAAGTGCTAGAGAGGCCCACAGAAATCTACAAAGATACCCCCACAACAGACTGCTGGCAATGGTCGAGATACAGCCTTAACTGACCTACTCTGGTGATGGGATGGCCAAACACCCTAATTGTCATGCTAGAAACCTCATCCAACTACTGAGGGATCTGGATGCAGAGATCCATGGCTAGGCCCTGGGTGGGTCTCTGGGAGTCCAATTAGCGAGAATGAGGAGGGTTTATATGAGTGAGAATTGTTGAGACCAAAGTTGGATAAACACAGGGACAAATAGCCAAACGAACGGAAACACATGAACTATGAACCAGTGGCTGAGGGGTCACCAACTAGATCAGGCCCTCTGAATGAGTGAGACAGTTGATTGGCTTGATCTGTTTGGGAGGCATCCAGGCAGTGGGACCGGGTCCTGTGTTCATTGCATGAGTCGGCTGTTTGAAACCTGGGGCCTATGCAGGATCGCTTGGCTCGGCCTGGGAGGAGGGGTCTGGACCTACCTGGACTGAGTCTACCAGGTTGATCTCAGTCCGCGGGGGAGTCTTTGCCCTGGAGGAGGTGGGAATGGGGGGTGGGCTGGGGGGAAGGTGAGGGGGCGGGAGGGGAGAGAACAAGGGAATCTGTGGCTGATATGTAGAACTGAATTGTATTGCAAAATAAAAATTTTAAAAAAATGAATGATAAAAGAAAGAACATGAGTGGTCTTGAGTTTCAGAGCAAGATGAATGAAAAATAATAAAAAAAAAAAAACATTAAAAGGGAAGACATGATTGTTTCTAGATATGGTGGTAGAGAAAGTTTATTGTAGGTACAAGGGATAGTATAGCCAGAGGCAGCGGCATCTGGGAGAGTTCAGAGTGCACATGAGTCTAGGCCATCTGAAGAGAAAAGGAAGAGGAAGGGAGAGGGGAGAGAGCAGATCCAGATGCAGCAACCAGGAGGCTCAAAAGAACAAGTTAGTGAATCTTTTATGGAATCTTAGACTAAATACTTATGGGATGAGATAAAGAGTTGGATAACCAGTAATTCCATATATACTCCGAGATTAGGATTGTACTTTTGTTCTCAAAAAGGTTTAATGTAAATTGATACTTCTTTAAATATTAGTTATATTTAATAATAAAATATATACCTAAATCTAAATACATATTTAATAATGTAAATATAAGCTAATAATATAAAATTGTACAGTTATTTTTGTAATGATGTACCCATACATGTCACTAGAAGTTTAATGCTGTATCCACTGGGCAACAGAGCCACACTGATATACACATGAATGTATATGCATTACTAAACAAAGACAAAATTACCTCTATGAGTTATTTTATTATTTATTATATGTTGTTATCTAATTTTAATGAACATTTATTGTAAAGAATAAGATGCAATGTGAAAGTGATGTTTAAGAAGTTTGACAGTGGTTACTCTCTCCTGCATGTCATAAGGAATTTTAATTTGTATCATTTCTATCATTACCCATAGATATTTAGAGTATTGCTTTAAATAGTTCCAAATATATTTTTAACTGAAATTCTCTTTTTTTTCTGCCTCACTAATACAACCTGTTAAAGCCAATAAAGCATTTAAGAGCTACTTAGGACTAAGTGATCTCAGGGGAACAGTGCTTTCCAGGGAAATCATAATGGGATAGAGCCTTTCCTTTCTGGGTCACTACTTTGAAAGTAGCTTAGGTTATAAGTGATGGAAAGTCATTACTGCTCAATGGCCTATGTGAAATCAAGGGGTAGTTTCAGTCCAGTTCCTGGTGAATAGGCATTCACATCCCAGTTGGCATTAATTGGCATGCATGCTGACAGTTTTGTGTGTGGACTAAGGGCTATAGGCATTGTCAATCTAATTGTGAGTCACATGGCTTAGAATAGCAAACAAGCCTAGAAGAAAGCAAGTTCCAAGAATGGAATCATGGGAGAACTTGCAAACCAATTTTGGTCAAGAGTTCCAAGATGTAATATATGTATTTGCTGTATTTGTTGGATGTATTTCTAATATATGAGTTTCTAGGGTATTTGAATTCCTGACATTGAAAAGATCAATTAAAAACTGATAATTGCTAATAGAATACATTTGAACATTAATATTAATTTTTAGACTAATTAATTTATAATGTCCTGGCTAGTTACATTGGTGAATATTGCATTCTTCAATGGCAGTAATAGTCAAGAAACTTTAGAAGAGAAATGGGATATTCCTCATGCAATTTCTCTAAAGCACCTTCACTCAAATAATACTTTAACTATCTATGACAGATCTTCCCAATCAAATGTTGACAAGAACTAGGAAGCCAATTTAATCAGAACCTCAGATAATCGAACAAACAAATGTGCATTGAAAGAAGCTGATGATTGCTAATTGTTTTGTATCACCAGGGTTACTAGGTAACTAGATATTTTCTAAACTCCACATCAATTAGGAAATAATGTACTACTGATTATTTTATTGTTTTGAAAATGCTTTCTTCTTTTGATATGACAGCTCCTTACTATTGACACTCTTCATATGAGTGGCATTTTTAACTTCATTTCATAGGTGAAAAACAGTTTTACAGAATTAAAAGTTCTTAATTGAGTTATACCTAAATAAAGATAGATCAACATTTCACAGTCTATAGTTCATTGAGTCAAAGTCTATGTCTATTATACTACATCATTAGAGAGCTTGAACTGATCAATTATAAACTATTGACAACTAATATTTCATACATATTTAACAAAATGAGATATTTAAAGGAGGTGTGCTCTCATATCCCTGCTAGCTAAGTTAGAATGATGATACGGTTTGATCAGAGAACTTATATGTCATGTATAAGGCCTGGGGTTCAATTCCCAGTACTGGAAAGAAGAGCAAATGAATCTGATGCTGTTTCTGTTGTAGGCAAAATTAAAGAATACCTTTTATGCAGAGCACATTTTAATGTGGGTCTTATGCAGAGTACAGAGTGAAAAATAAAGGAATCTCTTTAAAGTGTAGAAGACAGATATGACATCAAAGTTTATAACAGGAATGTTTGAAGAAGAGCAACAAACAGAATTTACTGCTAGGAGAAGAAAGTTGAAAGTAAAATCCGAAAAAGAAAGCAAAAAATTAATTCAAGAACTTAAGAATTTAGGCTATTTAGAAATGTATAAAGAAGTTTTGTTACACATGAAATACAAAAGCAATCCAGGGTGAACTTTCTCTATCTGTATCCCTTCAGGATGCTCTGAGCCCAGAACTCCAGGTTTTGGAGGCCCTTTCAGTTTAAATTGAGTTCTCTCTCTCTCTCTGTCTCTCTTTCTCTCTGTCTCTGTCTCTGTCTCTCTCTCTCACACACACATACACAGACACACAGACATGCACACACACAACACACACATTCATATACATCAAACTGAGGAAGGATTACATGGTGGGAGAGACACATAAGGATGGGACCAAGAACCATACACTCTCAAAGTAGAAATAATAAAAATATGTATATAAAAGACATGAATTGTCTTTGTGAACTCATTTGAAATTAGCCAAAAATATACAAATAGACATGATAAATTATTGTACATCAGCCATCTCAGTGAGCAGATAATTTAAGACCAGTCATGTCAAAGTAGAAGCTGTTTAAAAAGGAGGTGTGTGCCACAACTTTTAAACATAAGAACTTAAAAAAAAATTCTGTTTCATTTTATTTATGTTTAAGTAAATGTAAAATATTGTTTTGAGCAAAAACTTTTAAACACTTCTGGAAATTCTGTGGAATGTTATTTTAAAAACAATAATATGCCGATAGAAAATGTTCCTCCATTGAGGTTGAGTTTGTCTTGGAGAAGCAGTAAGACTCAGTTTAGCACCAAATATGTTGAATTAGGTATAGGATTCCTGGTGGAAAATAGTGTGTTTGATCAAATGGAAGTGTGACTGAACAGTAATATGAGTGATTTATGGTTTTGTGATTGATCTCAGTTTTGAAAGAAGATAACTTAAAAAAATATCTAAGCAGTTCTAGAATACTTGAACATTGTCTAAATTCCTTTTGAAAGGAATTTTGAAAAATTTTGAAAGTTGCTTTGAAAGGAATGACAATTTTTATTGAAGTTTCTGAACATTTGAGAAAAAGATCAATTACAAATAATAATTATGTTAAGAAGTAAATATACCAAAATTAGTCATTTTTGAAATTGTGTGAATCAGAAGCAACAAAGCAGGGCAATAGTTTTAAAACGAAGTGGTGGGCTAACCATGATTATTATAGGTTATTAATCGATTATTAATACAGGAGTTGGAAAATTTTATCCTCAGAACTAGGTTTCTTTTCATGTTCTATAATTGAAATGGAACAATATCAACTGAGTCATTCAATGTGTTTAATTTTATAATATTAGTGACATTGAAGTTTCTTTTGATATTACTATTATATTGTAGGTAGCATTGCTTCCTAAAATACTAAATAATTTTAGGAAATATCTACCTTGCTTGTACCCATCAACTTTTTTCTCATTTTGTTTTGCTTGATGCTGTGTCAAGTAGAGTGCTTTGTTCATCTAATATTACATAATTCATTTTAAAGATGCTTGACCAGTAAACAAATCTAGTGTTTCATGCAACCTGAAATCTATGGTCCTACAGCACTAAAAATGATGGATTAAATGACTCTGGTGCAATCAAAAATACATGTTTCTTTCATTATTATCCTACTACCTTTATGCTATTTCTATAATATTTCCAGGTATGCTACCAAGAAGTACATGTCTGCCTGTTTGGAGGGTAAAGCCGCGTTTTTTCCTGATGTTGGCAATCACCACTAAATCCCTTGTTCTCACCGAGCAAAGCTAAAACACATAAAAACAATAGACTAGAAACCAACAGAAGAAATGGGATTGCTGGGAGATTTTATACGCTTTTTTTCCATAGATTTTGAGAGAAATAAAGTCTCAGGAGTGTGAATGGGTGTATAAAGAGGGTGTACTTACTATATATGTCTTGTTACTGGAAGACATTAATTTCTTGCTATTTTATCCAGAAGGCTGGAGAGACAATAGTTGTTCAAAATTTAAATTTGATAAATGATATTCGCAAATGCTATGATGTTTGTGGTACAGTGGCAGTGAGCACTATTTGTTTCCGTCTAGTGAGTGTGAAAAGGCTGCCTTAAACCCACGTTACTATGTGAACCTAATTGCTCTTTTCTGTGGTGCTCAGAATAAATTCCATGTGCAACACTTGCTCAGACTCTACACATAGAGAACTTGCATAATCATCAGGTGATTATTTCACAGATCATTTTCATCTGTGAAAAGAAACTCATTTCCCTTTTAAAAAAATTAATCTTCCAACTTCCTCTAGAGTTCTCACCACCACAGGTTTTTCTTCACAAGTCTTTCCCATAATTTTACAAATAAATGGTGTGTAGAATTGAATACCATTCATTTTTTATTCACTCTAATATTCACAGAATTTTTTCATGGTATTATACTTAGCAAAGAATTATGTATTTTATTTGCTAAATATTAATATAGCACTAGGTTAATATCTTTACTAATTGATATTTACTACTAATAAAATTCCTGATATAATAAAATACATTTTTTGCATGGATCTATTTTAGTTGCATTTCCATAGAATTCTCAGATGAAACGACAGGCTCACAATCTGTTTATTTTTATATGTTTAACATCATAGGATCTTTTTTATGTTGTTTAAAGTGTCTGGACCACTTTGGATTCTTGGTCTTAGTGCATGGGGGAACTGGTTGTTGTAACCTTGTTAACTGAGTATTTTAAATTATATTTTAGCTATTCTACTTTGTGTAGAATTAGGTGATTACTAGTTTATATAAACAAGTTCCTTGTTATAAATATATAAGTATATATTTTGAACATTTTGTTACAGGCTGTGACTGCCTAAAAGAAGCTTTTCTTTTTCTTTTTCTTTTTCCATTTTTTCTTTATTAAGAAGTTTTCTACTCATTCCACTTGCTATCCACATACCCTCCTCCTCCCTCCTCCCAACCCCTAGCCCTCTTTCCCAAGCCACCCCACATCCCCACATCCCCCAAATCGAGGTCCATGGGGAGTCAGCAGAGCCCAGCACACTGAGCCTAGGCAGGTCCAAGCCCCTTCCCACTGCACCAGTTCTGTGCAAGGTGTCACACCACAGGCACCAGACTCCAGAAGCCTATCCATAGACCAGGGACAGATCCTGATCTCCCTGCCTGGGTGCCCTCCAAACAGTTCGAGCCAAATAACCATCTTCCATATCCAGAGGGCCTAGTCCAGTCCCATGGGGACTCCACAGCCACCAGTCCACAGTTCATGGGTTTTCACTAGTGTGGTCTGTCATCTCTGCACATCCTCCCATCATGATCTCGACATCCCTCGCCTACAGTATCTCTCCTCTCTCTCATCAATTGGATTCCCAAAGCTCAGCCTGGTGCCTAGCTGTGGATCTCTGTATCTGCCTCCATCTGTCACTGGACAAAAGGCTCTATGATGACAGTTAGGTTATTTGCTAGGTTTTGTTTTTATTGGTTCATAGTTTCCTCACATGCTGTATCTGAAAAGATATGGTCTGACAAATGGTTGTAAATATTTTCTCCCATAGTATTTTGTCATGAATGTCATTGCTTGACATCTTATACCAGCACTATCATACATTTCATGTAGATATTTATGGAGCCATGATTTGTGTTTTACATGTTACTGTCTAATGCTTTCAGCATCATGTTTTGGGGATATTTTCTTTCACTATTGGGTCTTTAGGCACCTCTGTTGAAAACCAACTGATGAGGTTTATGTAGTCTTTTTCAGGATGCTTTCTTTGTTTAACCTTCTATTACTATTAAATTGCCTAAATTATTCAGGCTCATAGTGAGGCATACAATGTTCATAGTAATTTGAAATTATTTCATAGTAACATTGAAATTTGATAAAGCACCTTTCTAAAACTGGTTTTGAATGATTAGATAATTCACCTTTGCTAATTTTATGGCCACACAGCTTGAATTTTCATGGGTTTGCATTGATTTCATAGATTAACTTGTGAAAGTGGATAGCTGAACATTATTGTATCTTCAAAATTATGGTCATATTTCATTTGACATTATTTAGTGTCTACTAACATATTCTAATAATAATGACCATATACAATATGAATAAGTTGTTATATTTGCAGATATCTGATGCTTCTTAAATAAACTTTTTAAAAATAAAACTATCAATTTACCAAATAGTGACAATTTACTTTTAGTTGATTTTGTAACATGTATTCCCAGTAAATGTAGTTATTATTTTCAACTTTTAGTCTATATGCCATAGGGTAGGTTGCTCAGAAAAATTTGATGAAGATTTCCATTTTATACTTTCTATACTGTTAAATATTTTCATCTTACTGAAGTCTGGGACCTCTGGTACAAGATAAAATGGATGTAATAATTAATATGAAATCTTATCATATGTATTATATAATTTAATATATTTTAATATATAATGTATTATTTAATCTATAGGTTATTAATTTTTCATACAATGTATTTGACTATGTTTTCAGCTCTTCCAGCTCCTATCTGAACATCTGCACCTCCCTACACACTCAACTTTATGTTCTCATTTTTAAATATCAAATTACTTATGAAAATTAGAACAGACAAACAAAATATCAACAAAATAAACAAACACTATCACACTGAAGCAAATATCACCCTAAAACTTCTATGCAGTTCATTTTATGCTGACCGCCTACTCGTTAGCATAATACCTTTGCTGAAGTGTGGTTGATATACCCAGAGACACTTCATTGGAGAAGACTGATTTTACTTTCACAGAAGGTAAAAATTGCAAATGGCTTCTGTGTTGGGGCATTAGGGAGGAGGGTAGGGAATTTTGTCTGCATTTCTTCTTCTCAATGACCAAACTTGTCTGGTTAGAACTGTGTAGACTTTATGTGTGCTGTTGCAGTATCTGTGTGTCTACGTGTGCAGCAGTCCTGTTGTGTCCAGATGACATTGTTTCCTTGGAGGAATCCATCACCTCTGGCTCTTGCAATATTTCTTCCTCCTCTTGTGCATAGATCCCTGAGACTTGAGGAGAGGGTTTGATGGAGAATTCCCAATTTAGGATTCAGTGCTCCAAATCTTTCACTCTCTGCACACCTTCCAGTTGTGAGTCTCTGTGCTAATACCCATTTACAACAACAACAGGCTTTTCTGAAGAGTGTTGAGTGAGATGAGCTTCAGTTATTGTTATTTTAGAGTACCTAGTAGTATTCTAATTTTAAAAACACTAGTTATATTTGATTGTCTGTGGTTAAGTAGTCACTATTATTTCAAGTTTGTTGAAAATGATTAATTATGATAAGTGATGTACTTTCCTCTCTATGATGACATAATTGTAAAATATTTTATTTTAAGAATAAAACACATTGAATTAATCTTCAGAAGTTAATTTAAATTCTTGAGAATATTTCCATGTAAATATGGAGTATAATGAATTTTATATTATGTCTCATTTAATGTGCCAAAACTGAAGTTAGTATTAACTAATTCCAGGATGTTGACCTTGACTGGATTCCTTCTGTATTCATTTAAAATGCTAAGATAATATTGACTTTAATTGCTCATGGCATTTATAGCATTTATTGTATTATATCCATATGTCCTCCTATTGCTAAATATCATTCTTCTCTTTGATTTTTTTCCTTTATTTTTTTTGTCGAGACAGGGTTTCTCTGTGTAGTTTTGCACCTTTCCTGGAACTCACTCTGTAGCCCAGGCTGACCTCAAATTCACAGAGATCTGCCTGCCTCTGCCTCCAGAGTGCTGGGATTAAAGGCATGTGCCACCACTGCCCAGCCGATTTTCTTACATTTTTTTTGTATCTCACTTAATGTATTATACTACCAGGCTTTAAAAAGTGTATCTTACTGTAAATTGTTCAATATAGTTTATAGCTTCCAATATTTGTTGTTCTTTACTACCCAGAGTCCTTAAAAATCACACAAACAAAAGTGTGTTAGGCAATATTTTTTTTTAAATTATCATGGAATAAAGCATTGGGAAGTTGGAATGTGTCTAATGTATGAGAACTTGTTGAAGATATAGGTACATTGCTTTGGGCATATACCTATATCTTAGGGATGTTCTCATATATGCTTAGGGAATGTTCAATCACAATTTTGGAAAAGGAATGTTTAAACTTTGCTAAGTAAAGCTTTTTGAAAAGAAACAAATTGACCTTTGTATTGGATAGAAAACACTGAACCACTCAATTTCTTCAGCTAGATTTCTTTGCTTATAATTTGGTTTCACTGTTTTGTGATTCTTCATTTACATTTAAATAGATTTGTCTACAAATGATGAACAAGCTACAATACAAATCTGGGAGTGTAAGACCATTTTCAATAAGATAATTTACTGACCTTGTAGCCCCAAATGTCATAAGGATGTCTTTAGCATTTCATCACATCTATAACTTCCTGTATACTCATGAAGAAAATACAATTTGGTATGACTTATGAATGTGTGGCTTGAACCAGAATGTTTCTTCAGTTTATTCTGTCATGTAATGCAGTTGTGTACCTCATGTATTTAAAGGCTAGGTAGAGGACTAGAGAGTTTATGCTAACTCTAAGGGTTCGTATGCTTTTATTAATTTTGGCTTCTGAATAGTACTGTCTACTTGGCTTCTAATATTGACAAGCAAAACAATTTCACTTTGGAAATTATGGAGATGTTAAAATTATATATAATTATGTCTGTAATATTATGATAAAAGAACACAGACTTTTAGAGAATTCTGAAGGAGTTATGCAAGACATTTAAAAGATGACACTTAGAGATGATATATAAATACATGATATTGAAATTTGGAAGGTTGAATTCCAATACATTGTTGTGAAGCATCTATTTGAATCAATAGAGTTATCTAAACTTATTGGTCTGCTCTTGGTAGCACTGATATGAATAGAAATGCACATCTAATCAAATTTTCTTTAAAAGTGCCTGATTTATGCACAAGCTTTATCTAAATATGCACAGTAATTAAATATATCCATGTGATATAAGTGATCTTCTGAGTAGTCAGTAACCATGCTTTAAGACCTAACTAAGTAGGCTAAGGTGTTCTATATTAAAATGGACAGTATTTTGCAAACCCCTTTCCCTCCCATGTCAACTTGGTCCCAAAGGATCATGAAACATCTCTCAAATACCCTGTAGTCCTGGTTAGTCATCTATCCTTTTGTTGGTGGATACCTTGAACATACTATCAGGTAGATTCTAACCAGTATCTGCTCCACATAGATTTTCAACATCGCTGAAAATCTCCATGTTTCCAAACAAAGCCACAGTCCCTCAGAGCCTTCACTATAACTTCACATAGAAGGAACATCTGGTAAAAGGAAAGCTATAGTATTCAGAGGTTCCTCTCAACCACAAGTGCTGCTGAGAACCAGACCTTGAAGTAACCATATAGTAAAGACAGTGATTAACTTTGGCTACCTACTTTCTCACTGATCTTAAACAGTCAGTGAGAAAGTTAAATCAAAGTTAGAATATTTGATAAATATAAAATAAACATACCAGGTGGAATGATACTACCCTAACTATAATCAAATTAAAGAACTATCATGATATTTTTAATCCATGAACATACTACTGAATTTATTATTCTGATAATTCTGCTCATACCACCTGTGATTTAGAAGGTCTACAAAATCAGATTAAGAAAAATCCCTTGTCAACATCCCATTGGCAAATAGCATTAAGACTGAATCTTCACCGGGCGGTGGTGGTGCACACCTTTAATCCCAGCACTCAGGAGGCAGAGGCAAACAGATCTCTGTGAGTTCGAGGCCAGCCTGGGCTACAGAGTGAGTTCCAGGAAAGGCACAAAGCTACACAGAGAAACCCTGTCTCAAAAAAAACAAGCAAAAAAATCAAAAAGAAAAAAAATAAGAAAAAGACTGGATCTTCATAGAAAAAATAGCTCAAGTCTATTATATTAATAGTGACCAACAACTGAAGATATATCTATTGATTTAGATAGAGGCTTCATAACATATTAAACTTAAACATTCAAAATTTTAATATAAATTTGTATATTATTCCTCTGTCTCATTATTTAAATGTCTTATATAACTTCCTTAGACCTGCTCTGAGAATTTTTTTGTCTGTGTTCTTCTATTTTTAGGTCTTCTCTCATATATTTTACCCCGACTGCAGTTTCTCCTACATCTGTCCTCCCAGTCCACCCTCTCACTTTCTCTCTTCTCCAGATCTACTCCTGCACCACTTCTCTTTAGGAAAGGACAGGCCCCTCAAGTATATCAACCAAACATGGAATATCAAGTTACAATAAGACTAGACACATCCCCTCATTAATGCTGGACAAGGAAACCCAGCAGGAGAAAAAGGTCCCCAAAATAGGCAAAAGAGTCAGAGACTGCTCCCCCTACTCCCACTCACAATGTTAGGAGTCCCACAAGAACACTAAGCTGCACACCATAACATTTATGTAGGGGACCTAGGTCAGACCCCAGACCCATGCAGGCTTCCTGGTCGTCATTTTAGTTTCTGTGAGCCTCTATGAGTCCTGGCTATTTGATTTGGTGGGTTTTCTTGTAGTGTCCTCGATTCTTCTGGCTCCTACAATCCTTCCTTCCCCTTTTATGAAGGATTCCCTGAGCTCTGCCTAATGTTTGGCTGTGGGTCTCTACACCTGCTCCTCTCATCAGTTGTTGGATGAAACTTCTCTGATGACTGTTATTGAGGCTCCTGTCTATCCTGTCTAGAAATATTGCAGAGTATCATTATGAGTCACTTCATTGATTTTTTCTTTCTTTCTTTGCTTTTTTTTCCCCCCCTGGCCATCTTTGGTTCTATCCTAGGTCCCTGGACTACCCATGGACTACCCAGTCTCTTAGTCCTGGCACTCGAAACTGTCTCAGGGCTGGGCTCCTTCTTATGGCATGATGTTTCAAGCTGGAGGAGTCAATCACTGCCACAATTTCTCTGCCACGCTTACCCCAGCACATATTTCAGGAAGGACAAACAGTAGGTCAAATTTTGAGGTTCGGTTGATGTCCAGATCCCTCCACTGGAAACTTTGCCTGGTTACAGAAAATGGCTGGTTCAGGCTCCATATCCCTTCATATCCCTCATTATGAGGAGTCTTCACTAGGGTCATTTTTATAGATTCTTGGGAAATTCCACTGCACTAGGTTTTTACCTCACTGCCCAAATGGTCCCCAATACAGTTGTTTCTTCCAGTACTGTCTCCCTCCAACCTCCCTCTACTTGATCCCTCCTGTTATTGCCCTGCCCCCCTCCACCCATGACGTCTATTCTATTTTCCCTTCCCAGGGAGACTCATGTCCCCCCTTGAGCTTTTTTTGGTTTCCTAGCTTCTCTGGGTCTGCGGGTCTGCGGATTATACTATACATTTATAAGTGAGTATATATATCATGTTTGTCTTTCTGGGTCTGAGTTACCTCTGTCAAGAAGATATTTTCTAGTTCCATCCATTTGACTACAAATCTCATGTTGTTATACTTTATAACAGCTGAGTAGTAGGTCTGTGTTCTTTAGCTACAATATTGGCAAGACATTATTCGATGTACTTTTAATATCCCCATAATATCCAATCTGAAAGGGTCTTGTTGCCAATAGTAAAAGCCAAGTGGACAACACAATTCAGAAGCCAAACTCAATAAAATCATATAAGCCATTAGAGTAAGCTTGAATTTTGAAGTCATCCACCCAGACCTGAAATATCAGAGGCACACAGGCACATTACATAGCAAAAGCTGAAGGAGAATTCTGCTTCTAATCTCTATTAATCTCTGAATTTAATGTACTCAACTTTGTGTCTTAAGTTTGTGTACTCTCATTTACAGTCAGCCAAAATCAAGTCGAAATTCTGTCACAATTTAACTCTGTCTATCTGGATCTCTTTGATTGCTGTTGAATTCCTGAAAGTCAGTGAAAGTATACTCTTTATCTCTATATGCCCCAATGTCATCCAGAGGCAGAAAGATCAGCCATGCAGATTCAACAACATCCATCTCCTAAATTATTTTAAAGTCTGAAATTCTGAAATTATATAATGTTATATAATAAACATAGATTTTAGCAGGCTTGGAGGCCACTGAGGAAGGAGCCTTCTCACTCACAATATCCTGCTCTTCCAAAGTGTCTTATACCAGAAACTGTTCCTAAACTCTCTATGAGGACACCAACCTTGCCCAGCAGAAGAGAGATGCAAAATGAGAACTACATCCTCCTTTTATCTACCTATTAAAACAAAAGTCAGGAGTACTAACTATGGACATGTCACCTTCAAATGTCTCTATATTGTGGTTAAAAGATGACAGCTTTCCCATACCACAGGAAATAACACACCAGCTTTATTTTCCTAAATTCTTGCCCACCCCTCCAAGTCCTTTAAAATCCTTGATAAGGCCTCCCCTTAAGAGATATTTATCACGTATTGTTCACCTGGAATTCTTTTACTCTTCTTTGATTACCTGTAGCTCTAGCCAATCCTGGGCTAAACAAGAAAAGTTTTCATCCCCTTCTACCCATTTTTCTGTCCTATAAGTACCCTACCAGTAAGCAGGCAGTATATTCAAATTCTTACAGTGATCTCTTTTACAGATTTTTTTCTCCCAAAAAAGAAATAGAGAAAACATTCTTATCTAAACTTATTTTCCATAAGCAAAACCGGTATCTTATGAAGAGTAAATGGACTGACTATAAAAAGACTAATGTTATGTTCTTAATGTTGAGATAATCAGTTCTACCTTATTGTACTTTTAGGTCTCATTTCCTTTTCACATGCCATTTATTCTGGAAGCAACATCCTTCTTACAGAAAACGTGAACTGCTCTTTTCTTTCACTGGTAGGCAACAGAACTCAGAAGTTGCATACTCATTAAATCCCAAACTTATGCCCCAGCAATTTACTTGATAGTACATATTTAAACTACTTTAATTAAAATTAAAGATTCCCAAATAATCTGCATGCAGTATCAGTATTCACACTCATTCTCTCTCTCTTTCTCTGTATCTCTCTGTGTTTTTCTTAAATTAGTGTTGACAAAATTAGAGAATTACTATATTGAGACTAAAATGGAGGTACTTCCTTATAAAAGAGCAAGTGCACCAAATGTAACAACACACAAAATAAAAATTCTGACAAAATATATAAAATGGAATCATAAGCTCATCATAAAATAAATGTTGAACCAACCTGTCTGAGTTTGGACTTCATGAAATGTGTGTTAACATACTGAAAGTAAATTTTGATTCGTTTAAACTGCATGTGGCTGGTATTACCGATGTCTTTGTCAATAATTTATTGCTGTGAAGATATGTCATGACCACAGCAACTCTTATAAAGTAAAACATTTAATTAGGGCTGGCTTACAGTTGAAAGGTTTCTTCCATTGTCATCATGGTGGGAAGCATGGTGGTTAGCAGAGAGTGCTACATCTACATTGTCAGGCAGCAGGGAGAGAGAATGACGCTGGACCTGGCTTAAATGTTGGAAACATTAAAGCCCACCCTTAGTGACACATTTCCTTCAACAAAGTAACACCTGCATCAACAAGGCCACAGTCCCTAATAGTGCCACGCCCTATGAGCTTATATGGGTCATTTTCATTCATACCACCACAGCCAGCCTATAATCATAGTTTTCTAATTTACATTTGTTAAGGAATGCATCATCTAAAATGATGCACTAGTAATATTTAACTTCCATCTCTCCCAAAATGTGTTTTGTTCTGAAATGGTTGCTATATCATCTGAAGATTGACTGGGAACAGATTTATATGATCAATTGTCACAAGAAAATATAGTGCCACATGTGGTATACTCTCGAGTCATGAAAAATATTCTTAATTTACTATTTAAACTGGTGGAAAAGTTTAGTTTTGTAATACAATGTTAGAAAAATTATTTTAAATGAATATATCATCTTACCTTTGTCCTGTGTTTTACTGTTTGCAGGTAATTATTTGAAATTCAGAAAATAAATTAGTGTGCTTACCCAGTGCATTGAGTGAAAATGTAAACTATGGATCTGAAAAATAAAGTCGGGAACAAATACATGCCATGTTACATCTAAGCAGACTCTAAACTCTATTTTGGAATTATTGGTAACATGTGATGATATTTTGTTTGTGCTTTAACAAATAAATTTTGCCTGAAGATCAGAGTGTGGCTCTAGCCACTAGAGGCCAGACAATAGTGATACACACCTTTAATCCCAGCACTTGGGATCTCATGCCTTTGATCCCAGTATTTGGGAGGAGGAACCAGGAAGTAATATGACTGGACTGGGAAAGGAAGTGATAAGGTAGGGTAGAGACAGGAGCCTGGCCCTCTCAGTCTGAGGATTCCTAGAGGTAGGAAATTTTTCTCATGGCTGGCTGCTCTGCTTCTCTGATTTTTCAGCTTTCACCCTGATATCTGACTCTGGGTTTTTAATTATAAAGACCAATTAGAATTAATGCTACAGTAACATGGACTTTTGCCTTGATCATGGCAATAACCACAAGTTACTATTTATAAAAGATTTCAAATTAGACCAGAGAGATGCAGCTAAGCCTCAGAACATTAGTTAAATTCCTGGTATCAACCTATAGATGGAAAGACATCAGTTGCCGAGGTTATCCTCTAACTGTCATGCACAGATCATTACCATGTGAACACACACACACACACACACACACACACACACAAAATAATAATAATAAAGTATTATAGCACCAACAATGATACACCAATGATGCAGGCCACAGTGAAAGAAAATTAGATAACAGAATGTAGGATTTCATGAGGAAGGTCTGAAGTTATTAGCTCAGAACAAGTAAGATTTGAAGAAAAAAGAGATGATTGCCTTTGGTTATAAGAAATTAATTGAAAATAGCCAGTTCCAAAGGGATATGCAATAAGAAACCAGATGGCAATCAGACAAGAGAGTAATAGCAAATACACTAAAGAAAAACAATTGTCAACTCTCTCAAAATGTGAGACAAAAGCAGAAATCAATTAGTTCTAAATTTGTCTTCCAAATTTAATTTAGTATATTAATCCACACACCTACACAAATATACACATAGGTATACACCTACATACCCACTCAGAATATGTAAATATATATATATATATATATATATATATGTGTATATATATATATATATAATCTTTTTTAAGTAAAATAGAAGCTGAATAATTAAAATAACAGTAAAACATTTTTAATTAAGATAGGACTATATGAACATTAACTTACCATCTAAAGTTGTGTGTTCTGTTTGCTTAGATTTTACATAGTTTTCATTTTTATTTCATGCATTTACTTATTCTCAGGAAATAAAAGAAGCCCGGGGTGGCATCAGGAGTCCTTTAACAGCTAACACAGTGATTAGTTCTATCTGAGCTTTTTCTAACCCCCAGCTCTGTGCCCATTGCATATACTGTCCATTCTGGCCAGTTCACATGACTTTAATAGAACAGTACCACATCCAACCTACAGGCCTTACCTGGGGGTGTTTACCCTGTTCACCTGTCCAATCCAGTCACTTCCCTGAACCCTAGACTATGTGATCCCTCTCCAAGTTTCAGACTTATAATAGACCACATATACTGTCCTGTGGTGCCATTTCTTCTTCCCCATGCTCATCCAGTTTACATATCCTGTGCACTCTCTCAGAATGATTGCTCCCTCCTGCTCTGTTCACAGCCTGTTGCCCTGGACCTAGATATCCTATGAGCTGGGCCAATGTGATTAGTTCCACTTTCACCGACCCATTCCTCAGGTTTGACACTGTTGTGAATCCTATGTTCCATTATGTTACGTCCTCTGGATCATAGTCTGCATAGATCTTATTCAAACTACAGGCTTAACCTAGGACCCATATCTGTGCATGGATCCAGCATGATGAGTCATTATAGCCTTATATTTTTGCCCCTTCTTCAACTCTTAGTACTTTCTTTGGCTGAGACAAATGGATGCCACATCCTGTGAATATTGAAATTAAACCTGTATGTATCATTGTGCACAAAGATTAGTTTAAATGGCTCAGAAACCTCAATAGGAAACATGAAGTACTGAAACTGCAAGAAGAAAATATGTGAAATAACTTACAAGATATAGGTGTAGGAAAGGGCTAGCTGAATAGTATTTTATTCATTCAGGAATCAAGACTACCAAATGACAATTGGGACCTGATAAAATTAAATTGTTCTTTACATCAAATGAAACATATAATGTAGAGAATAGAAATCCCATAGAATGAGAGAGAATCTTTGCCATATATGCATCAGACATAGGCATATACTGAGAAAGGATTAATATGAAGAACATATAAAAATCTCAAAAAAGAGTCAAGAAGGCAAATAACCATATTAAAAATCGGTTGTGTATCTAAATAGAGAAGAAGAACTATGTTAAGAAATATCTCGCCGGGCAGTGGTGGCGCACGCCTTT